>NC_056751.1:424865248-425050740 GCF_019279795.1 Protopterus annectens
TTAAGGAGCTTTTTGATGTTCCTTTAACAATTGAACATTCAATTGCTGATCACAGTTAATTGTTGATTGATTTATTGTATAAAAAGGAGCGGACATCATTACACAAATTAGTTCTGAAGAAGTCCCAGAGTGTTATACAAGGGAGGAAAGTCCTAAACTTTTGTGAAGGAATAAAGATGTTGTAACGTAGTACACTGTGTGGAACTTATGGTGTTGCTTATGCCAATTGGGCACTACTTGCTTTAATCCCTAGTGAAATAGTTGACGGAGTGCATAAATGCTGGTAGTCACAGTAAGCTGCAAATAGTGGTCAGTGAATCTGGGCATCTTGGGGCAATGTAGCAATTGCCTCATGTACACTGACAGCCCTCTCCTCCTACTACCCAACACTATAACCTGTGAGAGATGCACTTATATAGCCAAACTGGAAGCAAAGCTCTCTTCACCCAAGACTGGACTAGACAGTCAAGAGTAGACGGTAAACACTTGCACCACACCACACTCATCACATAGTCCCTCAAAACCTACACCACCAAAACACACAGATAGCAACACAAAATACACACCTACATTTGCGGAGGCTCTTAGGAAAAATCTGCTCAAGCAACAGAGACCTCCAAAGCAGAAACGCAAGCAACCTCCACCCCCCAACACAACCCAAATGACAGATAGCCCACAGACTCAGTGTGCCACTCAACCACAGCCCACAAGGCATAACAACGTATCCAACACTTTAGTCATAGGTGACTCTATAGTCAGGCACACTGATGTTCCAGTCACCAGGCTAAACAAAGAAAAAGTTACTGTCAGCTGCCTGTTAAGTGCCAGGATCTGCCACATAACAAATGCACTCAGGTCACTCCACAACAAGTATAAATATGACTCTGTCATTGTCCATGTTGGTGTGAATGACCTGAGACGTACCTCTCTGGACTACATGAAAAGAGACATGGAGGAGCTCTCCGATCTTGTAGCCCAGGCAGGTATGACCCTAACCCTGAATAGCATCCTGCCATCACCCAGAATGATACCAGAGTCAAGGACAAAATGATTGACTTCACCAATTTGCTAAGCTTTTGGTGTCATTCTAAGAGGATCCAGTGTCTGTCTGCCTGGGATGACATGATTGACAGGCCACGATGCTTTGCCAGAGATGGCCTGCACCTGTCGCCAAAAAGTGCATTGTAATCCCCTTTGGTAAAATCTCTGTACCCATGAGCTACCACATAGGTGGTAGTCTACTTAACACTGAAAGTGTGATAAGAGACCTTGGGACACAGGTAAACATTAGTCTCTCCTTTGATAATGACATCATCGCAGAAGTCAGAAAATCCTTCTACGTGGTACACCTCATCACAAAAGGTTTCTCATCCAGGAAAAAAGAGGTCATTGTTCTCCTCTACTTGTCACTCATTAGACCCATTATAGAGTACAGCACCCCTTTTGGTATGTACCTCACAAGACATCTACAACAACTGGAAAGGATGCAGAAATACCTCCCAAAGAGGATTACCGGCCTCAAACAGATGCCCTACGCAGACCGTCTCAAAAAACTCCAGCTTTACTCTGTCACATATCACCTACTCAGATGTTATCTCTGCCTAACATACAAAGCTATGTCAAACCCAGCACTGTTGGACATGCTCCACTTAAAGAAATCCCAATCCCTCTGAGCTACATGCTCTAGGGACATAAACCTTGTCACCACAATAAACAAAACATGCTGGAGGGATCGATTCCTGTCCCAGAGACTTCCCATACTCTGGAACAAACTACCTATGTATATCAAACAAAGCTCCTCATTAGCACTCTTCAAGAAAAATCTTGATGACTGGATGGGAAATAGGAAATTCACCCCGGGAATCACCTCTGTGGCTCTGCTCAACAGGGGCACAGGAAAATCATTTTCTTGGGTGGCGAAAGCCAGGGACCTTTTTGGCTAGGCTTGTATAGGCCCTAGGGCCAATAGCCTAGTACCTACCTATGAACCTATATATATATATATATATATATATATATATATATATATATATATATATATATATATAGGTCTACTTCTAAATTTCAAAGTTTCAAAACTTCGAATTTCTTATGGTCAAGGCCATAAGATCAAAGTTTTGAAACTTTGAAATGTAAATATAAAAATAAAAACTAAAAAATCTTTCTTTATGCCTCCCCGCACCCCAAGCTGAATAAATATCCTAACTCTGAGATCGCACTATAGTGAGTAAAACGATCAGTATGCCATTCTGCACTGTACCGCAATCTTCATTTAAATGGTTTGAAGTTTCAAAACTTCGATCTTATAAAAATGATAAGTTTTGAAACTTTGAAATTTAGAAGTAGGCCCATGTGTATATATATATATATATATATATATATATATATATATATATATATAAAACACACACACACATATAATCTAGAGAGAGAGAGAGAGAGAGAGGGAGATGTGTGTGTGTTTGTGTATGTGTCTGTTTACCGGTGACTCTGTACCTTGCATACTGTCTATTATATTTGATATTTTCTGGCAAATGTTTCCCTGACTGACATTTATCCAAATGGTATTTTGCTCAGTACTACATTGACACATGTGAAACTCTTTGATTAATGCAACATCTGCACAAATGACATTCAATCGAATGGAGTTGATTAAACTGTTGAACAAATGACATGCAAAAAAAAAGTAACATACTGCCTTAACCTGCATTATAAATGGTTAGGATGAGACATTTTTGAGGTCTTAAATATGTTAATAAATGAAAGAATGCAACTTGTCTTACCTTCTGCTGTTTGAATGTTTTTAGTTTGCATGCAGTGAAGGGTTTTGCTACGGGGAGTAAGTGTGGATTATTTTGAACTTGTCATTTCTACAGTTTACATTTCTGGATGGTGAAGTATGTGTAATAAGTCTTTAAGTATGGTAAAATCAGCTTAAATTGTAGCTAAATGTATGTTAAAAAGTATATTTTCCAGATCTCTGAATCACATTTAATAATTTTCCAAAATGTTACTTTGAATGTTTCGATGTAATTAATGTGATAATTTAAAAGACTTCCGAAAGAGAACCTTTAAGCATTCATATCTGGGAGTAAGTTTTAAGAATGTAAATATTTTTACTGAAGTATGCCTTCATTTAGGAAGGCACATGTCTGTGTTTTTTATTGTGACTCACTTTAGCTCATATTTGGTTAATCTTTTGTCGAATCTTGCCATATTGAACCCTCTCCAACAGTAAATGTTCCATTGTTGCTGTATGCTTAACACATGAGTGAGCTTCACAGGTGTAAAAGTGTATGTGTAGAAAATGTTCATGCAGCTGTTGTTTTTTTAGAATAAATTGGTGCTACTGATTTTACTACCAGTAAACTTTATAGCTTAGTGGTAAAATTTACCTCTTCTGATCCTTTCTTTGGGCCATAGAGTGACAGAGACCTAACTTTAACCCAAAAGATCTGAAATTGATTAGTGGCTTGGTTATTAGAGGAAGCAGGGAGCGATGGGTAAAAATGAGCAGCATTTTTTTGGCTTGAACTTTTTGGAAAGGTGAATGGGACTTCTAACAGCTGTTTGGTACTCCCTTGTTGATAGGGGCATGCCATGACCACAACACAGATAGCCATTAATTTCACCATTAGAGGGTAGGGCTGGAGCTGACTGACATTACATGCAGTAATACATGTGATGCTAACAGCTCTCAAAAAAAAAAAAAAATCCTCCAGAAACATGACAGCACATATGATGCTAGAAGCTCCAGTATGCGTTTCTTCTTCCTTTTTTCAACCCATCTGTGACTTAGGTGGCTGCATCCCCAGGGGAAGGTAACATAAATACTAAAGTTAGGAGCAATAAGGGTGTAAAGCAGCAGATGGCCAGTCAGAAGGTACACAGTTTTGGGGGGGGGGGGGCAGTCTTCCCATATAGCTACCAAAAAAATAAAAAAAAAATCTGACTACATTATACAATGCAATCTATTTGTATTGGGATGCTCCTACATTTTCTAAAGGGTGCTATCAAGAAGTATGACTCTGTAGCTGTGGATAAGTATGCAGGAAGGTACCAAGAAATAAAAGTAGACTAGCAAGTTTAAGCTTCTTGCAAATTACAGGTCTCCTACTTTGCTATATTAACAGGTGCATGGTTCAATAAAAATGTCTATGGTGCTTCACCCAAAAGCCTTATGTCAAAGCTGCTTTTCCAAAAGAGCTCCAGAAATGTGCTGTAACTGTTACAAATTTTGTCAACGTATTCTGTAGTGCTTGATTTACTTTCAGCTGAAAGAATATATTAAAGCCTGGTCTATATTCAAAAATACCTGATTACTTCAGTGGAGGAAAAAGAACTGGCACAAATCTTTGTCAGGCTCACTGACTGTGCCCATAGACAAAGGAAACCTAATGAAAGCTTAATTTCTTATTTTACAACAAGCGCATGAATCCCAATTGCTGGAAACCTACTGACTTAAAGCTGAAGACATTTGCATCTTGTAGCTCAGGAAGGCTGCCACTCCTGCTCAAACATTTTCAAGTTCAGGTAAACTGTAAACAGCTACCAAAGGTTACACAATCACGTTATTCAAGTCTGAGTTAGTTAAGTACAGCAGCCATGGGGAAGGGGGGTTATGGTCAGGGGACTGGAGGGGGATTTTAGGGTTAGGGAGTGTGAATGAGGTTTTAGGATTAGGGCGTGGGAACAGAGTTTTAAGTTTTGGGAGTAGGAGAGGAGTTTTAGTTTTAGTTTTAGAAAGCAATTGGGGAATTTCGAATTAGAGAGGGGGTTGGAGTTTTAGATTTAGGGAGCACTCAGGGAATTTAGGGTTAGGGAAGGAGAGTGCAGTTTTAAGGTAAGGGAACAAGGACTTGGTTTGGGAGCTGGGTGGGAGTTTTAAGGTTTGAGTTAAGGTTCTGGTAGGGCTATAGAATTTATAGGGTCAGGTGATGAGAGGGCTACATAGAAATGAAAGATCAGGCTAATGGGAGTTTGAGCACTTGCTTTTTCAATGAGTGGTTGCGAGTTACTAGCACTCAAGCACCTGTAGTAGATCCATATTTTTTGAGTCTCTCAAAGGCTGGTGATTCAGAAAACCATGTCTTCTTATTTTAGAAATTCTGCTTTTTCAATGAGTGGTTGTGAGTTACTAGCACTCGAGCACCTGTAGTAGACCCATTTTTTGAGTCTGTCAAAGGCTGATGATTCAGAAAACCATGTCTTCTTATTTTAGAAATTAAAGAATACTCGCTTTGAAAACAGTGTGTGTCAGTGATTCCAGTGATATCAAGCACACGTTCCTCATTAGGATGCTAACGTGTTTGTTGGGGATTGCAGAGGCTACTGACAAGCTTCAGTGTAGACATGGAGGATGCTGGGAGCAGGGCAAACCTTGGCAATTGCTGGGCCCAATTTAGGCCATTTTGTTGCAGTCCCTAAGCTGAACCCCCTTGTTACTACCCCTCCTCGTCCTAACGCCAAACCTCTTTCATGCATTGGTCTCCTAAACATAAGATTAACAAAATACTTTTCTTTCACTACATCTGTGAAAAATCGGTAAAAATATTGTGAAGTCATACCTTACTGCAGGTTGATGAGATGGTAATTTTGACTCTGCAGTAATGCTTGACCAAATGTCTGAGCAACAGCAGTCAAAGCTGAGGAATACTGTTTTACTTTGTTAACTTCAGTGTCATCCAAGACCAAAGCTGTACCTTTCATTACAAGAGATGTGTTTATTCAGGTGAAGTGTGCTACTCTGCAGCATTAGTGGCATTGCTTCTGTTAAAGTGGTCAGAAGAACTTTGGCGTTTCTTGATCACAAAATGGATCCCACCAAGCATGTTGATGGTTACTGTGAGCCACATTGTAAGTTTAATTTACATTATAAGCTGTCTTTCCTATCTACTCCTTGTTGATCGTACTCATTGTGTTTGGGCATACTTATGCCACTGTCACAGTTGCAAGCTAAATTTCCTGAACGACTTCCTAAAGAAAGTAACTTGGCAGCTTGAAAGATCTGTATCATAATGCTTCACTAAGGTGACAGATTACTGTGCCCTTTACTGGTTTCCTAGCTGTGTCTAGTTCAAATTTCCTCTCAGCCACTGAGTTTCCTGAGGAAGAACCCTCTAAATTCTTGTATGTAATTAGTTACAACCAACTTCTGTATTTTACTTTATATTCCGTTTGCACTGTATGTTTTTTTCAAGACTCCCCTGGAAAAGGACACCTTGGTCAGTGGAACACTCCCAGTTCAAAATGAATAAACAAACAACAAACCAATGGGGTAGAGGTATTAGAGCCTTTTGGTATTCTACATTTTACATTTGAAATATGCTTCTGCTTACTTTCATTGCTTTCTGAGAATTCCAATTAATTTAGATATGCAAGATTCACCTTAATGCAACTGCAAATTGTATAAAGGAAAGCAATGTTTATTGTTTGTGCATATGCACTTAGCAGCCATTCAGAATATTTGGTCTTCCTGGAGACCACATGATTGGTGCTTGATATGGTACCAAATATTATCAATTACTGACGCTGCAGTTCTACTGACAAGCTTCAGTGTAGACATGGAGAATGCTGGGAGCAGGGCAAACCTTGCAATTGCTGGGCCCAATTTAAGCCATTTTGTTGCAGTCCCTAAGCTGAACCCCCTTGCTACCACCCCTCCTCGTCCTATCGCCAAACCTCTTTCATGCATTGGTCTCCTAAACATAAGATTATTTCAATATACATATTAGGAATGTTTATGCTGTCACTGTGTGTCAAGAAACAAAAGTGTTTTTATTTATTAGTTCGTATTTTGTCATAAAACATATTAAAACAGAAGTAGACTATTGACCTATTTTCATCAGTTAAGTACTTTACATACACCATTGTGTTTGAGACATGCTGCAAACAGCAGTATGCAGCCCTTGTTATTCTGATATAAGCTCATTTGAAACATGAAACCTGGTAAAATCTTCTGATTTATAGCAGTCCCTAATTCTTGCCTCCCATGCCAAATGTTCTTCGATGCCAAGAAGTGTAGGAGAAATGAGTCAGTGGAGATTGGCTTGATAGTAGTGGGGAGACTATAGGCCAAAAAGAGCATGTTTATTTTTTCTAAATTGTATTATACATACACATCTCATATTTCCTCTTTCTTCTGTCATGGACTTCCAGTCATTGCCTACACCTCCTTTGAATTGTTGAAGTCCCTTGTCCAGTTACGATATGTCCACTAAACCACATAAAGCTACTGAACATTCTAGCAAGACTTGATAATTCTCATCATCATCCTCATTGCAGGTGTCTCCATAGAAACATTACTCACATACCATTCAGTAATAATTGATTCTGAAAGTTTGTTTTGATCCATTTAATTATTTATTAAACTTGATGAGTAGACCAAGGTTTCAAGATCATTTCCTGCCATGTCCCAGACCATGAGGGCAACATTAAAGATTTTATGCAGGGATAATCTACAGTAGCTATTAAACAGCTTGTTTTGGCAGGTGAGAGGAAATCTAAATGCCTGAAGGAAACCCACATGGGTAGAGTAAAAACATATAAAAAACACAGTTTGTTTAGCTTTCAATATTTCACTCCCTCCAAAACTCCATCCCAGTACAGTCCAGCCATTATTTAGCCTTACGTTTCTACCAGATGCTCAATATTAGATTGCTGTTGCATTAGCCTAAGATAGTAGAGTTATATACCGACAATGATATGACCAATCAGGCAGCTTTTGAAACCATTAGGGTGGCTTCCACACATTCTATCAGCAGCTGAATTAGAGCTCCATATAAAATGCAGTTAGAGTGAATAAAAGCTAAAGGAGCTTTCTTGTCACTGAAGTGCACTCCTGCAGGCTTCTTGCTGCTAATGATCAGCTTGCTGTTTTTCAAAGCTGAGCAGATTAAGCCCCATGCTGTGGGAACACCTCACACCTCCCGCTAATTGATTTATCTGAGGAAAGTACTACTTTTTCTGAGAATATTTTATGTTTTATGTGAAGAAACTTACTTTATTGTGTCTACCTTACTGTCAAAGGGGACCTTTTCTAAGTGAACACTTGTATGATCTTTATTTTTGGTAGTTGTTTGAACTTGTTTAAACAGCATGCATTAGCTTTTATGTTTTAGGGACAGGATCTGGTGCATTTAGGGACTTTTAGTGTGTTTTTGTTTTACCTCAAAAGCTTCCTTTTTTTGCTGCCAAGAATTGTATGGACTCCTTCAGGTTCTGGTACTTGTCCTCAAGACCTCCTGCTCAATTGGACCTATGGAGTAGCTACTGGTCTTCTTGGTTCTTCCTTTTCCCCTTCCACAAGAAGAAGAAAGTTGTCAGGGAGTCTTTGGGTGTCAGGTCATCTCCTTCTTTGCATCAGCTGCTGATGGTTGACTGTTGTGGATGGGTTTGGTTCCATGGCCTCCTTTTCACTTTCCACTAGTCCCTCTGGTGTAGCACCTATAGCCACTAAGGACCAGGGATAGACATATCCCTGTAGCACTTGGGTTACCCTCCACAAGTAAGGGAGAACCACTCCTGTCAGTCTTGAGGGGAGGGGTGGGTATAGCTTTTCTGCATAGCCATCCCGAGACAGTTTCTTTTTCCAAGTAATCTCCCAGAAAAATAAAACAAAAAGAAAAACATTTCTTCTTCTATATTTGTTTCTACAGACAGGAAGACATCCTGGGGTTTGAAAAGGAAATTAAGCTCTGTTTTCACTGTGCCTGTTTCTTCATCAGAAAAGAAGAGAAAATAGTTCCCTCTATTTCTGACTCTGATTTTCAGTCAGAAGAGCAGGGATTGAAGGGAGACTGTTGTGTTAAAGGGCTTTCTTCACAATCTGAAGATTCTGATTGTGATGAAGGTACTGCTTCATATTACCCTATAGAACATCTTTCTTTTTCTGAGATCTAATTTAACATTAAAGAAGTTTTTTTTTCAGTGGGAGCAGAATGAGATTCTTATTTCCTAGAAAATGTGTTATGAATTATTATAGCTGGATATTTCACAACCCGCATATGTTCCTCCTGTTTTATCTACTTTAGAGAATGTTTTCCTGACAGTAAGCAGTTTATCTGACAGGGATAGGTTATACAAGGTATCTAAGGCTCACAAATATTTGTTTGCAAACCCTAAAGCAGGCCTGTACTGATTTCCTTACACAAAACTGCTTCTGCTAAAGAAATTGCTGATGATAATCACATTCCCTCTGACAAGGATGGGGAATTTAAGAATGTTTATTCTTCTTGCCACTGTAACATTCAGAATTTTAAACTGTCAGATGTACTTGCTAAAGTTTTTACTTCTGTCTTTTGAGAACATGGAAATCTTAACTGTTGGCCTCTCCCTTTCTGAGGTGAAAAAGTTTTGAATGCCTCTCTTTTATCTGCCTCTGGTGTAGTTAAACATTCCTTAAAATGTCCGTATGATGCTACTGATGCTGTCTCTAGAGCTGCTGCTTCTGGGTCAGTTATGAGAAGCTTTACTAAGTTACTTTCTCAAAATCATCCTGAAGATGTTAAGTCTGAGATTTTAACTCCATGTTGAGGTTCTTAAGAGATTTAATGTGAGGGGAAAACTGCTTCAAGGGGTGAGCCAAATCTTCCAGTTTTCCTTTTCTAGGACAAACAAAGAAATTTCCTTCCACCCAAGTCCCCTTTTCCAAAAACCAATTTAAGCAAAAACGTGCCAAGAAACAAGATTTTTAAAAAGCTATGGCAGGGAGTCTCCAAAAAGAAATGGAAAACCTCTTAAAATAAAGGACAGTCCAGACAGTCCATACAGTCAGAATAACTGTTTGCCTCTTCAATCCTACCCCCTACCCCAGAAATAAGTTCCTCTCCCTCTCTCTGAATCTACATCTTTCTTTGTGGCATCAGATTATTACAGACAAATGGATACTGAAAGTCATTAAACATGAGTACCCTTGGCAATTTGAGTCCCCCTGCTTTCCTTGGTATCCTTCCTTGCCCAATAAACTAAAGATCTCTGTTTCCTCTAGTTCTGCAACAAGTATAATCATGGCGGAGAGGGTATCATAGAACCTATGCCTGCCTACCTGCAAGAGGGGCAAATGTTTTTTTTTCAAGGATTTTTCTGATGCCAAAGAAATAGGGAATTTGGTGGGTTTACCTTCATAACAGTGAAACATAGTGGTGCGATTGCTGATATGAGCGAATCGTAAATACGAAACTTAAAACAGCGACAGTTGTAAATGTTCAAAAATCAGCAAATTGAAAAGCCAATTCACTGATTTTCAAACATTAATGTTGAAAAAAAATTTGATAAAGTGTAATGCAGGGGGGAAAGCCCCCATGCACCCCTACTTTATTATTCTAACTCCAAGATCGCACTACAGTGGTGAAAGAAACCATTTCCCGATCCCGACTATAGTGCAATCTGCCCCAGAATGTAGAATGTGCAATAAGCGACTCTCACTGTGCATTCGCTCATTACACATTTTATTTATTTATTTTATTTATTTTACATTTGTTGACCGGGATAGTCCGACTGGATGCATGTCCATTTTCAGCGGAGGCCCGGGGAGAAAAGCTCCAAGGGTAAGCAGATACAGCATTACATAATACCAGCATTACAAACAGACTATTTACAGAGATTACATAAGTAAGCAAGTTAAACAAGTTCCACAGGTTCAAGTTAATCCTGAGCGCAAGTCAGAATTAAATTAAATTACACAGTAAACTGGTTAACAGATGTTTACACATTCTAGAGAGAGTTAGCCAGGCTTGATACACTGACATAGCCAGTTAAGTGACAAATGTTGTTTGAGTATAGTTTTAAATTGACCTAAGGTGGAAAGTAAGGTAATATCAGCTGGAAGAGGTTTCCAGGATCTACTTACAGAGTTTGCAAAGAGAGAGTCACCGGATGTGTTATTAATTTTGCTACTCTGAATTAGTAGTTTTTTAGAGGATCGAAGCCGTCTAGTATTGTTATAGGGGGTGATAATATTTTTAAGTGCAGGAGTATTGTCTGGATTATAGAGGATTTTATAGGCCATAATCAGTTGGTTATACTGGATTAGGCTGGGTAGTTCAAGCCACCCAAACTGATTTAGATTGATGCAATGATGTGTCCTAAAAGGCAACCCAGTGGCAAACTTGGCAATGTGGTTGTAGCAAATTGAGAGTTTGTTAAGGACAGTCTTATTTAAATTCGAGAGTAGAGGGGATGCATAGAGAAGGGTTGAAAGAAGGTGAGAGCGAGCTATGGCAATTTTAGCTGGAGGGGTTAGGAAGGTTTTTATTCTGTAAAGTGACCCTAGCTTTTATTGATGGTTTTGATAGTTTGGTTAACATGTAGGTTGAATTTTAGATTATTGTCTATGATGACACCTAACAGTTTTGTAGAGGGGTCAGAGGAGATTATTGTGCCACCATTTGAATTTATGGTAAAGGTGAAAGCGGTAGACCTATGTGTTGGTGAAAATAACAGCATTTTAGTTTTTTTGGGATTTAGGATCAGACGACGTTCATTAAGCCAGTTTTCTATTGTATTAAAGGTGGTCTGGGTAACTGACCATAACTCTACTGGAGATGTGGCTGAGCAAATCAGAGTAGAGTCATCAGCATATTGGATACAGCTGACTTTTGGGATGACAGTATAAAGGTCATTAATGAAGATGGAGAACAGCAAGGGCCCTAGTATAGAGCCTTGTGGTACTCCAAGGGTGTTAGGTAGAAGGTTAGAGAGTTTGTTCTGCCAGTGGACCATTCAGGTAGGATTGAAACCATTGAAGGGCTCTAGTATCTAGACAGAATGTTTGCAGGGTGTGGATTAAAAGTTGGTGATCAACCATATCGAATGCCTTGGAAAGATCCAAGAAGAGGGCTGAGGATATATAATTATTGTTGCGATTATGGTTTATGGTGTTGGTAAAGGCTAGGAGGGCTGAAGTAGTGCTGTGATGAGGACGGAAGCCATGCTGAGTGTCTGCCATAAGGTGATTCTGGATTAGGTGGTGCATGATTTGTCTATGAATACATTTTTCCATAATCTTTGCAAGTGGAGAGAGTATAGCTATTGGCCTATAATTGGAGAATTCAGTAGAGCTGCCTCCTTTGTGAAGTAGGATTACATAGGATATTTTCCAGATGGTGGGAATTTTAGCTTCTACTATGGTTCAATTGATTAGTATTGACATGGGGTAAGCAATAGCATCAGCTGATTTTTTGTAGGTACACGGCAGGGAGTTGATCAGCAGAAAGTGTAGTGGGTTTTAATTTTTTGATCAAGGTATGGATAAGTGAAGTGGCAACTGGTTAGAAGCTGAATGCGAGTAGGTTTCTAGGGGTGATACTTTCAGGACCAGGGGAGCTAGGAGGCAGTTGGTTAGCTAGGGCTTGAATTGTCTCAGTAAAGAATCGGTTAAAACTGTCAGAAACATCTTCAGGGGTTTTATCAATAGTATTAGCAGGGATTGGGGTTGAAGTTTGTCCAGGATGTAGTAGATTATTTAAACCTGCCCAAAACTTCTGAGAGTTATTTTGATTTACTGTCTGTAAATTACAGTAGTATTGTTTTTTGTCTTGTAAAATTTAAGACCTAGAACCTAAAGAATATTACCACTATAAAAATAGTTTGTGCAAAAGGGTTTGCCATTTATACTGCTTTCATAATCCCTATGGTTCCAGAATATGAATATTTATTTGAAATGTGAGGACATGATTTGATTCTGTCAAAAGTCTTAGGCTCCGCCCAGTGGAAGTTATAGTGCAGACTTCCTGAAATTTATTGGAGTGAAAGAGTTAATACAAACTTCAAGACATTCATAGTTTCTAAAATATGGAGAACTGCCTTATATTTCCAGACTTTCCTTCAACTTGTCAAGAGTCCTTGGCACGTGTTCAGAATCTATGATTCAGTCTAGGATTTCAATTAAACATAAAAAAATTTCTTTCATCCCTTTTCACAAACTAGTTTTCCTGGGATATCTTCTAGATTCTTCCTTGGGAAGACCTCTTCTTCCTCTAGACAATCTAGCAAAGTTCTTTCTGATTTTTTTCCTAGTCAGTCTAGTAAAGGGATTTCTCAGGAGTTTGGGATAAATGGCTTCCATTATTCTTATGATTCCCTTGGCCAGACTTCACATGAGGAAAATTCAGTGGTACCTCATGTCAGATTAAACTCAGAGTCTACATCCTTCATTTTTTCAGATCCCTATTCTGGGGATTGTATGGAAGGAGTTTCTGTGGTGAGTAAACCAGTTCTCTCAGAATTCAGAACTCCCATTCTCCCTCCTCTTCAGTCTGCCACAATAGAATCTTATAGAATCTTCAGACCTGGTGTAGGGAGTGTTTCAAAAGGTGCAAAAGTGCAAGGTGTGTTGAACAAGCAACACAGACAAAAGCAAATACATGTTAAAGAGATGTTGACAAAGATAAATACTTTGAGAGCTCTAAATCATCTCTGGTCTTCAGGACATCTGCAAGGTTTTTACAGACACCACAGTGATGTGGTAAATAAATAAACAAGGTGTAACAGATCTTACTACCTTTGCAGACTTGTTATGATACCCAGGTAGGTAGCTACTCAGTGTAGTTTGACTTTTTAGGTGTCATACATTCCATCAGAGCAAAACATTGTAGCAGACAAGCTAAGTAGGACCAGGAAGAGACCCTCAGAAATGGAAACTGTGGGGATCTTCCGGGAATTGATCCAACTGTGGGGAACACCACATGTAGATATGTTTGCCTCCTTTCAAGACAGGCAGTTAAAGAAAAATTCTGTTCCAGGATTCCTTTCTAACAAACCTGGCAGACAGTTACCATCTTATACCCATGGACAGGAATGTTCTTCTTTGTCTCTCCATCTTTTCTACTGATATCTTGGGTTTTTCTAAAAGTCCAGAAGGACTCTCCAAAGATAATTGTAGTGACTCTCTTTTAGCCAAGGCAATGGTGGTTCTCCATTCTTGTGAATCTGGCCAAGGGCAAGGGATTCCTCACAGAATGGATTTGCTCGCACAAGACAGGAGTTGTTTGATATAGCCCAACCTGAATAATTGTCAGTTGACTGACTAGATGATACAAGTGATATCTTTTAAGCAGGTTTTTTTTTTTCTGAGGACATGCATCAGGTACTGAGGGAGACCAAAAAACCTTCAACTAGGAAATCTTATATGTCTAAGTGGAAAAAAGTCTAGTTGGTGCCACCCCAAGGACGTTTATCTCTAGTTCTTGATTGCTTTCAAGAGCCATTTCTGCTTGTCTGCCCTGAGATCCTCCCTTTCTTTCTGTTTACAAAGCAAGCAATTTTTGAAAGGGGTTTTACGTATCTATCCACCTGCAAAACAGGTGGTTCCTCCTTAGGGTCTGAGTTTTGTGTCTATTTATTTATCACTTGTTGATCACATTAGTCCCAATAGGTTAGCAGCCTCTTTTCAGGGGAGACTCAAGGTGGTATTTATATTACTAGGAGAAATTTGGCCAGGGCATCAGGTAACTTCCCCTCTCTTTGGAGCTGCTAGATGGCACTGGTGGTTTCCTACAGAAGCAAGGAAGAGTCCTAAGGGAAGCAGCAGCAGTAATATGGAGGGGAGTGAAAAGCTATGGAGAGTTTGGAGATGGAAAATGAGAATTTGGATTAAAAGTTGTTCCATGTGGAGCTTCAGACTATAAACAATGATTCTTGTGTGTTTACTAAAAAATGACCAGCATTTGCTGACTTATTGGAGAAGGAAGTAAGTGAGTCTGTTAAAGTAGTGCAGATAACAGACCTGGTGTCAGGAGGGCTTGCAGATGATAGTCCTTTGACAGTTCTGCTATTTCATGGGATGATATGGCAGATACGTTTTTGGAAGTGCTGAGGATGGTACTGTGTAAAAGAAACCAGTTGATGTGGCAGCAGGGAATGCAGCAGTAAAAACGTATACAGCAGTGACAGAAAGTAATAGAGGAAAGCAGCAACAAACTTACAAGGTGTCTGGTTTTGTAGCAGAAGAGAATGCAGTAACTAAAACATATACAGCAGTAACAGCAGGGGAAGCAAGGAGAGCAGCAAGAAACTGTAAATAAAACTGTTTTTTAAAAGAAGAGAAGAGCAACTGTGAGAATAAGAACAACGGAAATGGCACTGTAATTGATATTATGTATGGAATAATTTGGTAACTGTTCTGGGTTTTAAAGCTCAAGATATTCAGTCTTTTATACTTATTGGGACATAGGGTTTTTGGGGTCTATATTAGATGAGCGACCATTCCGATGTTCAAATCATAGATGGTCGACATCATATGATCGAAAGTCGGAAAGGTCAAAGGTGAAAGTCAAAGGCTTTTCATGTTCAGAATGGGAAATTTTCCCTTTCTGCACTGAAGTGCATTCTCGGAGTTGGTATATTTAAGTAGGGGGTGTGGGAGGCACAGCCCCCCCCACGTGGAGGGTGCAGGAGAGCTTGCCCCCCTGCTCAGAGCAGTAAGCTAAGTTTTTTTTTTTTTTTTTTTTTTTTTTTATTTTATTATATAGTTGATGTTTCGAACTTCACTCATACGAGTTCACTCATGTGAGGTTTGAAGTTTTAAAAGTTTGACTATATAATATAGACCTGGGTTTTTGTGACTTAACACCTGAAATTGAGGGACTGATGAAAAAATGTCTGGAACTGTGTAACAAATGGACATTTATCCATGGAAGAATTATTTGTTTTCTGGTGGTAACTTAAATGTAAGTAAATGTTGCTTTGCAGTTTAGAACTGATGATCTGGAAGAAGACAATGTTAAAAAATGCATGCAGGGTTTGTGTGAAACTGTTGATAATATTGTGATTAGAGATTATAGAAACTCATGGCATAGTCAGGGGAGTTTGGAAGCTGTTTTGAAATGTGAAAAAACATGGTAAACCACTTGTCAAATGTTATTTTTGTGACCATTCACAGAGGGATATTAAGATATGCTGTCCATCCTAAATCAATTTCTTTTGTGTGGACTTTTCTCATTTAATAGATGATGATAAGGTACA
Organism: Protopterus annectens; assembly: GCF_019279795.1. Classification (NCBI taxonomy): domain Eukaryota; kingdom Metazoa; phylum Chordata; order Ceratodontiformes; family Protopteridae; genus Protopterus; species Protopterus annectens. The sequence continues at coordinate 424,881,212 of NC_056751.1, forward strand.
ATGTAACCAATGTGGAGAGCAAGGACATACACCAAGAAGGTGTGTGCATGAATGTAGGCTAGTGTAAAAATGGACACTTTTGGATGGGTTGTCAAGAGCAAACAGTAAATAATAAAAAAGAAGGGGAAAGGGAAGAAAACATATACAGAGAGGGAGAACTAGATGAAGAAACTGTAGAAGAAGAAAAATATGGAGGGGAAAAATGAAGTGAAATAGCAAACCGGTTCACAATAAGAGCAAGGCTTCTAAAAGTATCAAATAGATTTATTAAACCAAAATAAAAAGTGAGCGTATAAACGCTTTCGGCAAAAACAGTGTCTCGCCTTCTTCAGACAAATAACCTGGTACAATTTTAAAAACGTATTATATATTCACGTCAATTAAAATAATCCAATCACTTAAAAATGCATTCATGTATATCAACGTTACCAAGGGAACCTTAAAGAAATAATTCCGTCAATGCTAGTGAATAGAAACTTGGATAAGGTAAAATAATGAAACAAATTTAGATACATAATCATTAAATATTCGCAATTAGTTCATGAAATAGAGCATGTAAAACAATATGCAAGTAAATCTATGGAAGTGTAAAACATCAAGAAAGAGATGCATTCATAAAATAAATATTATACACATTTAAAGATACATTACATATGCATGTTCTGACTAAATGAATTAATAAAAATTCTGAAAATTACTAAGTAATAACCATTAATGCTACCTAAAATGTAATGGATAATTATAAATATAATATATAAATAACTTCTTTACACTGTAAATATATAACTAGCATTTAGATAAATGCTATTATGAATACTAATAAATACATGAATAAATTACCATAGCAAGTTTTAAAATTGATTTACTGTACATATTATACCAATAAATTGATTTAAATCAGAAACTTATTCAAAATATTTCTACATATTGATTAGTGTACTTCACAGTTGTTCTACAGCATAATGCCCAAACTAACTGTCAATCAATATCACGTCATAATGCAATAACTCCCATCAATCAATTATTGATATTAATATAAATAAATACAAACTAAAAGATATGTAAAAAACATCTATGCACTACTTCTAACTCAAGTCATATTACTCCAACTATTAATTAAATATCCTCTATTATAAGAAAGCCATTTTAACACAGGCTTAATAGATAAAGCTTCGTTGATACCAGGGAAAATATGGGCTCTAGTGCACACCTGCCAAAGTAATTCATTTATTTCCAATTGAATTTGCCAAGGGCCCCCCCTGTTATCTTAATCTCTTTTTTGTAAAATTGTGAAACTAAAAGTGTGGCCTTCGTTCTCCAAAATGTGCCTAGCTAAAGCGTTATTAAAATCCTTCTTGCTTATCGCATACTGATGTTCATATATCCTAGATTTTAATTTACGCTCGGTTTTACCGATGTAGAATGCCTTGCAAAAATTGCACAGCGCCACATATATTACTATTTTTGTTTCACAATTATAATAATTATTCACTTTATATATTCTATTATTAATAGTAAACTGGTTGCCTACCTTTATGAACTTACATTGGGCGCATGAGCCACATTTAAACATCCCATGCTGCCTATTTGTATTGACCTTTTTCTTAGTTCTTTCTAACAAAGATTTGAAATTATCCCCTCTCCTATATGTTATCTTAGGGGTATCACCCAATGAGCTCATCAGGTGTCTATCATTTCTTATAACATCCCAATTTTTAAAAATAACTTCTCTGATTTCTTTGAAATCTAAAGAATAGGTATGCAAAAAACTGATGCAATACTTATTATTATCAAGATTACTTATTCCCATCTTGTGACTTTGTATACTGTCTACCACATGGTCTGCGATTAGAGTAAAATTATCCTTTTCTCCTAGTAAAGGAAAGAAGAAATCTTCATCGCGTTTAGACGTAACTTCTGTAATTACGCTCAAAATCAACGTAGAAGGGTAGCCCCTAGCCAAAAACATACCCCTAAGTCTATCACATTCCATTTCATAGTTATGCCGGTCAGTCACCATACGTGCTGCTCGTACTATCTGACCTTTAATGACTGCTTTTTTCTGATGGTATGGATGGTTGCTTGAATAATGCAACAGAGAATTGGAGTACGTTGGTTTTCTATAAATTAAACTTTTAAATTTACCATTAATTCTGTCATTGATTAACAATATATCTAAATAGTTAATCTCATTGACACCAATATTGTACGTAAAATCTAGAAAATCGGTCATTTTGGAGATCTTATCAACAAATTCAGGAATAAGTTGCTGATTTCCTTCCCAAATACAAAATATGTCATCCTGGTACCTAGTGTACCAGGTGACATATTTCTGAAACCAGTCATTTTTAAAAAGGAGGGTATTCTCCCAGAAAGCCATGACAGCATTTGCAAATGTGCCCCCACAAGGAGAGCCCATTGCCACACCAGATGTCTGCAAGTAGAACTTATTTTCAAACATAAAAAAATTGTTAGTCAACACCACTTCTAGCAGTGTCTCAATCAAATAGATGGTATCATCACAGACCTTCTTGGACAGCATAAACTGCCTCACCCAATTAAGCCCCACCATTTGGGGTATAGTGGTGTACAAATCTTTGACGTCAATCGTCAAAAAGATAACTTCTGGTGAATATTTTTGTTTATTAAGGTTCTCCAAGAAAGTCCATGAGTCCTTGCAGATCTGTTTTTCACTCTCTATAAGTGGTTTAATAACGCTGTTAATGTATTTAGCACAAGCATAAGTGATTGAGCCCCTGCCATCAATAATAGGTCTAAACGGGGGGGCACATAATCTCTTGTGCAATTTGGGAGTTCCAAAAAAAGCTGGGATTCTAGGTGCGGCCATTTTTAAGTATCCATGGAGTTCCGTATCTATAAACCCTTCCAAAAATAAATCATTTAAAATATTATTGATCTTTTTATATGCAACATGAATTTCATTTAAAGAAACCAATTTATATGCAGGGGTATCCAAATGTTTTAACATGTAATCTACATATGTACAGTAGTCCATGAAAACAAGGCCTCCACCTTTATCAGGTTTCATTACTCTTATACTGCAATCTTTCAACAAATAAATAAAATCCCACTCCAATGCAGTTATGTTACTAGAGTATGAATAATTCCTATAAATCTCATGATTTTGGATAGCCCATAAATCCATTTTGCAGATCTTTTCAAAAACATTTAAAATAGGATGAAGTGGTGGATTATATGAGCTAGACACTCTAAGAGACTTGACAAAAGCTGCATCATTACCTAAAAGGGAATTAAGATTAAGTTTACATTCAGATACTTTTAAGTCAATGATAGTTTTACTAATGTCTATTCGCCGACCTGGAACAAAAGAAAGATCTTTTGCCAGAAAATCAACAATATCTTGGTGTATGTCCATAACAGTGTAGTTGTAAATAGTGAAATCACCCTTAGAACTCTTGTGTAATTTTGGTTGTAAACCAAAATCTAGGGTTATGTTTATCTCTTCCGTGCCTTCCCCCTGTTCCTTGTGTTGGTCTGTTGTTGTGCATAATGCGAATTGTTGCCCCGGGAATAGTTTACTTGGTGAAAATCCTGTTGAATTTGATGGTTTTGTGATTCAGACTCCTGAATCACATTATTTATGCCATTATTTTGTTGGACATTTTGTCCTGTGGTACCTACAAAGTTATTCCCATTATTATTCATATTGTTGTTATTTAGTCTAGGACTTCTTCTTGGAACAGGTCTTTGTTCCCCTGACCCATTTGAAGTGTTATTAAAATTTGGTGCATTAGGTTGCCCTCTTAAATGTTGATTGTCCATACTAGCATTAGGTGCCACTTGCACCTGTACTGGGAGTCTAGGGTAGGCACATTTATTTGTATAATCATTTATGTCACGAGTTAATTTCTTTTTCTTGGTAAATAAAAGTTTATCCATTGTGGCATCAATACTTGTATATATTCTGCAATACTCATATTTGTATCACAGAAACTCAGCATCAGTCTTAATCTCATTTTCCAATTTTTCTAATTCAATTTTTAAACTGGAAATGCCCTTAGAATAATAGACAATAAGGGCTTGTAAAAACTCTTTCCCTTGTCTATCAAATAGTTCAATGAGTTCTTGATAAAAAGGGGAGTCGTCAGTCAAACCAGCGGGAAACCGCCACTGGCGTAGACCTTTTGGGATGACTTTATTCTTAATACACTCTTCAAGATACGATACCTCCAGTTGTAATTTTTTACACTTAAATAATTTGGTATTGAAATCGTCTATTTTATTAGCTAGCCCACGATTCTCAACTTCATTAGTATTAGAAGTAATTATATTAGACCTTGAGTTTTGGCCAAAGAAATTATTATTTTCTAAAAAATTACCCATTACAGGCACGCCATCATTGTGAAGCATTTGATTATTAGTAACTGGTATTGGAGATGCAGAAATCAAATTACCTCGTTGCAGGCTTGTTCCTGCCAAAACGGGTACACAATAATGTACTGCTACTTGACAATTACCATTCATTTGAACCACACTGTTAATTCCATTGTGAGGAGACCGCTGCCCATTCGGTGGCGTGTTAGCTGTTACCCTCGTAAAGGATGGTTGGCTACTTGTTGGAAGCAAATCCATACCTGGTTGTCGCATAGAAAAAGCATCCACTTTCTGTGTTAGTGCGTCCACTCTACTTAATAGTGCCTGAACAAGCTGTAAGGTTCCCGGAAGTACTGCCATTTGCTGCATTCACATTTTCTTCTTGTGTAAATAAGCTTGGAGAAGCCTCTCCGGACCCAGTCGCCATGTTACAAACACGAAATATTCCACAAAAAGCAAACTACAAAACTGGTGAAATAGAGGACCGGTTCACAATAAGAGCAAGGCTTCTAAAAGTCTCAAATAGATTTATTAAACCAAAATAAAAAGTGAGCATATAAACGCTTTTGGCAAAAACAGTGTCTCGCCTTCTTCAGACAAATAACCTAATACAATTTTAAAACTATGTTATATATTCACTTCAATTAAAATAATCCAATCACTTAAAAATGCATTCATATGTATCAACGTTACCAAGGGAACCTTAAAGAAACAATTCCATCAATACAAGTGAATAGGAACTTGGATAGGGTAAAGTGATAAAACAAATTTAAATACATAATCGTTGAATGTTCGCAATTACTTCATAAAATAGGGCATGTGAACAATACCCAACTGAGTCTGTGGAAGTATAAAATATCAAGAAAGAGATGCATACATAATATAAATATTATACGCATTTTAACGTACATTACATATGCGTATTCTGAATAGATGAATTAATAAAGATTACAATAAAATTGCAAAAAAATTACCACGTAATAACCATTAATGCTACCTAAAATGTAATGGATAATTATGAATATAATATACAAATAACTTCTTTACACTGTAAATATATAAATAGCATTTAAATAAATGCTATTATGAATACTAATAAATACATGAATAAATTATTCATAATTATCCATTACATTTTAGGTAGCATTAATGGTTATTACGTGGTAATTTTTTTGCAATTTTATTGTAATCTTTATTAATTCATCTATTCAGATACTAGAATGGTGAGCTAAATAAGATTCCTGACAAGTGAAGAAAAACTTTAAACAGAAAAGTTGTGGGGTAGAGATATAATATGGAACTTAAGAAGTGAAAATTGTGGAGTGGCTGTGTTGTGTAAAATACACTGAAAATACTAGATGTAACATTGGCAAGGATGTGACGGTTAACTGCTGTGGATGTGAGGTGGAGAGAACATGTTATAGAATTACAGCATTATATGCATATATAACTAGCAAGAAAAGAGAGAATCTGTTTCATCAAATATTACACTATATGGTGGCTAACATGAAAATTATAATTACATAGTAATTTAATTGTGATTTATAGGGAAAATATAAAAAAAGGGAAAGATGTAAAAAATACAAGAAGTGATAAAATGTGGTAAATTAGAGCTGAAATTTATGAATTGATTGGGGGTGGGTTTCTTATAATGGTTAGGGTCTTCACTTTATAAACACAAGATACTTTGTTTGATTCTTGGGGTTGGGGAGTGGCATAATGGTTATAGTATTTACCTTGCAGTCACAAGGTACATGGTTTAATTCTCACCTTTGAAGGGAAATTGGGTAGGCCTAAAGTGGTCCACAAGGACAGATAGCCTAGTATTTACCTATGAGCCTATTATATGTATAATGGGAAGGTTTGGGGGTATCAGATGATGATACAATTGCGGTGAGTATTCAGACCATTTAACAATATGGCTGTAGGTGATATAAGAAAGAAAATATATTGAAATAGGAAAGGGAATCAAAAGAATACATGAGAAATTATGGGATGAAATTGGAGAGTGGGTAGTATTGTCATTATGGAAGGATCATACAGCCATGAATGACATATAAAAACTTGTCTGAATGCTGTATTGAATTTAAAAAGAATTATATATTTTTTTTCAATCACAGGATGATGTAAGAAAGGAAGAGATAATGAAGTATGGGAAAAATCCATATAAATTCATATAAATGTATCAGAGAATTTAGAGAATAATACAAGAGATCATTTTGATATATAAAAAGAAATATATAAAAAAAAATAAAAAATAAGGCATTAATGTTTAGGCAGAGATATTATTTATGAGGGAGAAGGGAGGAGATATCTGCATAGTTGGGTGAAATAGGAAAATCTGTATAAGAGTAAAAAAAAAAAAAAAAAGAAAAGAAGAGAGAATGGAAAGTAAAAAAAATCCAGATCAAGTTAAAACATAATTTGAAAAAGAAATTAATATTAATGAATTAGATGAAGTGCTTAGGAAAAAGTAAATGTGATTCAGTATCAGGCCCAGGTGGTATAGATTATGTAATGTACCAGAAATTAATGGGTTAGCAAAGAGAAAATTTTGAAAGAATGATTGAAGGAAGGGTTTGTTTATGAAGGGTTATGTAGTGGGATATTAAAATTTATTTAGAAGAAACATGAGAAGAATTAAATAAAACCTGGAGACCCAACACACTAAATAACACAGATTATAATTTTTATGAGAATATTGCAGAGAACAATGGAAGGAAAGATGAGGGATATTATGGATGAAAGTATTTATGGTATAAAAGGGAAAGGCTATAAACCTTACAACCAATAACAATTGATTGTGAGAGAAATTATGGATAATAGTATAAGTAAAATAGAATGTGTAAAACTTATGTTAGTTGAGATTAGCAAGGCATTTGATACAGTAGGACATAATATCACTATAACTTGTACTCATTATCCACTGCAGAAAAGCTTATACCCCAAATAGTGGCTGATGCATTGTTGTCTATATTGTATTCTGTTATTCTATGCCCACTACTGGTTTACCTTGTACTCTGTTAGTCTTTAGAGATTATTTTGTTTCTACTCTGTAACTAAGATTATTCTATAACTAATCTGTAACTAATATATGGCTGTGTGCGTGTTAAATTGTACTATGGAGCATTTCTCCCCGGGCCTCCTCTGAAAAAGGGCTGCAAGCCCAATCAGACCTTTTTGGTAAACAAATGTAAAATAAATAAAAAATAATGTTTTGTGGGATGTTATGGAGAAGTACAGAATATATAATAGAATTAGAATCATATGTATGTCAGCATATCAAAATAATAGATTGTATGGGTGGCTGAATAAAGAAATATGCATGAAGTGTGGTATAAGACAAGGATGTCCCATGAGAAGAATGTTGTTTGTATCAGTAATGAATGCGATAGTGAGAGTAGTAACTTATAAAGTGAAAGGTGCTAGATATGTGATGCAAAAGGAGGTGGTGTTTCCAGTAGTTTTGATATGCAAGATAATATAGTTCTAGCTGTTAAAAAACAAAATATGAATGAGGGAAGTGTTGATTTGTCTGAATAAATGAAATGGAAATAATCTTGAATAAATATAAAAGTAAAGGTTTGGGGTGATGTGAAAATATGGGAGGTGTATTTTTTAGTGAATGAAGTGTCTGTGCTAGGAATAAAATTTGGGGAAAAAGGTGTAGTTATGAGGCAGTGGGAGGGTTTGATCAAAGAAATGAAAGAAATATAACAAACAACTCATGAAGCCAACGCACCACTTTATTCTCCTGGTACCCCGGCTTTTCACCTTCAAGGGATAACTTTCCACATAACCAGCAGTTCTTAAATGCACATACCCTGTTGGCTTGGTTAGTCAAGTCAACAATTCAGCAATTAAACAATTGTCTCTCCCATAATTATTTCATTTTTGATGGAAAAGTTTATCTGCAAAAGAGGGGTATGGCAATGGGAGCTTCATTTGCTCCCTTGTAAGACATTCTCTTTATGGGAGAATTTGAGAGAGAATTAATTTATGTGACTGGTTACTTCTGGAACAAGGTGGTCATCTATAAGCAATTTATTGATGACCTATTTTTGTCTGTAGGGGTACCATCAATGAGTTTGTGGAATTTTTTTAATTTTGGAATAACAACCCCCATGGTTTGAGATTTAGTTACCAAGTGGAATTTGAGGTCATTAATTTTTTGGATCTCTGTTTTTTTGTGGATGAGAATCAGGTAGTTCAGTTCAGACCATTTCAAAAGTCCATGGCTGTTAATTTTTAACATGCACCTGCCCCATCTTATTGAGTCTCTACCTTTTGGAGAATTCAAACGGGTATATATGAATACCTCTAATAATGATTTGTGGGATCTCTATTTGATGGAGGTAAGGCATAGGCTCGCCTGTAGGGGGTAATCTAAGGAGATATTGAGGAGAGCAAGGAGAAAGGTAGAGAGTGGGGGCAGATAGAGAAAATTTGTTCAAGGTGGTCTTTTTTTCTAACAGAGTGAATGAAAACAGTAAAGAGGAGGAGGATAGGTTATTATATGTTACCAGGTATAGTCCTTTTTCAGAGTCCCTAATGAAAATAATTAGGGACTTATGGCCTATGATCATCTCAGATGAATTTTTAAGTGCAATTTTTCCTGACACTGTGACTTTTTCCTTCAGTCGTTATTCTAATTTAAAGGAATTACTTAACAGAAAAGCTAGAAATGGACAGCTTATTTGAAAGCCGGTGGGAGCAGTTCCGTGTGGTAGTTGTAGTGTATGTAGTAGAATTTGCAATATGTCAGGATCCATTATTAATGGCCAAAAATATGTGGCAAGTGACAGATTCAATTGTAAATCTTGTGGAGTTGTTTATATTTTGGTTTGTGGATGTGAGACCATTCAATGGTACACAGGGCAGACAGAAAGGATGGTAAGGATACAGGTGTTGGAACATTTGGCTGATATCAGGAATGGAAGGAGGGAGAGCCATGTGGCTCAACATTTTCTATCTCAACATGGTGGTGATGGGGCTTCTCTGTTTTTAGCATTTTGGCACAAACTAGAGGGTTTAAGGGGGACTTTCATTCAAGGTTAAATCATTTAGAAACCACATATATTTTAACTATAGTACCCTCTGCCCTGGGGGCTTAAATCAGGAGGTATATTTGAACTTTTGAAAGGTTCAAATGTTGAAATGTTTGAATCCTTGAAAATTTTGGATGCTTTGTTAGATTGCTTTGTGGGTTTTTTGGTGGGGAAAGCTTGTATGTAGTCACATTTATGTATTTAGTGTGCATATGTCAATCTATTAAAATAAGTAGGGAATGTTTTTGTGCATATTTATGTATATTTATGCATTTGGTATATTTATATGTATGCAACTATGTATTTAAATTTTGTACTGAATTTTTATGTGGCATTTGAGAGGTTAAATAAATGGAGGGTTCAGTTGTTTAATTGCTGAAATGTTGACTTGACTAACCAACCCAACATGGTATGTGTATTTAAGAACTGCTGGTTATGTGGAAAGTTATCCCTTGAAGGCGAAAGACCGAGGTAGCAGGATAACAAAGTGGTGCATTGGCTTCATGTGTTTATTTTGATATTTGTGCATGGTGTTGTCTTAGAGCAAATGGAAGAAATATGTCTTATGTGGGGGAAATAAAGATTAGCATTCAGGAAAAGGTTTATCTGGTGAATGCTGTATTAATGGGAGCAATAGCATATATGTCAAATGTTTATATGATCCCAGTAAAATATGAATAGGAAATGAGTGCATTTGGTGTTTTCCTTCATATCGGGTTCAAGATTAAACCCAGTGAAAAGTGATATTTATAATATGAGGGGAAATTTGTCTAGGACATCAGTGAACTTCCCCTACTCTTTTGCAGTAGTGGGAAGAGATTGAGTGTTACATGTCCTGATTTCCTGTTTCCTGTCCTGGCACGGAGGCAGCCAGGAGGAAGAGGGAGAAACATGGCTGCTGAGAACCAAGGCAATTTGTAAGTTAAATGTGTGGAAAATGAAGAAAAAAATGGTAGAATCACTACCAGAAATGTTTTCTTGTGATGTGGAACAGATAAAATGTCTGCTTATAGTGAGGATATTGGGAAGGAGATGGAGCTAAATGCAGTGGTGGAGATGCAGTCAAAAGAAAATTTCCAGAACAACCTGTTTGAAATGGCAATAATGGAAGAAAAATGTGTTATTTCAACCCTCCAGTCAGGAGGGTTGTGGGATGAGTATCTGCAGAAGCTATTTTACCAGAGTGAGCCAGAAAGTGGAACTGCTATATCCTGCAGTGACATTATGGAAATAAAATAGAAGAGGAAGAAAAAGAGAAGGAAAAAGAGCCAGAGAAGGTTTCAGACAAAAAGTCCTATGCTTAAATGTTGGAAGAAGGAGCTAAGGAGAAGACAGAGATGAAGGAAGTAAAGAAAAAATATGTTGTTCGGATGACCAGTAAAAAATTTTTTATTTATTTATTTTATTTTACATTTGTTGACTGGGCTAGTCTAGCTGGATATATGTCCATTTTCAGTAGAGGCCCGGGGAGATAAGCGCCAAAGTTAAAATAAATTTACATTAAAGAAATACATGAAAATAACAGAGTAAAAGAAAGCATTTTAACTGGTGACATAGTTATAAAGTGTAAAAATGCAGTAAGTAGAACATAAACGGTAAAAGTATTGTTACAAAAATATTGTTACAAGTGACATTCTGAGAGAATACTAGCGTGATGTACAGTAATTGTGGATAAAGGAAAGTAAGAAGAAGATAGCAGTTATGTAAGTACATCTAGTGGTATAACATGTGGAAAGAAAAAATAAAAAAATAAAAAAACACACATTTTTTTAAGATATATATATATATATATATATATATATATATATATATAGATATAGATATAGATAGATAGATAGTAAGAAGGAGAAATAGATCAGTGGATGTAAATATGAAGTAGATTTAGGGTTCTAAAGGTCTAGAATTTAGTCAGGTGTCAAGAGCTAGAGTTAGTCAGGATTAGTACAGGGGCACAACCATTGTGATTTGAAGTAGAGCTTAAGTTTCTTTTTAAAGAGAGATTTTGAGGGAATAGTAGAAAGTTCAGAGGGAAGCAGGTTCCAGTGTTTTCCAACAGTGTTAGAAAAAAGAAAAAAGAAAAAGGCCTGGACATATATGAGGTAATGGACAATGTTATTGTACCTCTGGAAGTAAAAGCTGAAGAGGTAAGAACTTTCATTTTAATAAACAAAGAAACGTTTTGCGGCCTATTTTCTGAAACTAGCCAGGCTATGGAAAACTTTTTGGAGGCCTATTAAAAAAAAAAAAGAAAGCAGACTTTTCATGGTCAGAATATGTTGTACAAGCCTTTTTTCAGGCAAACCAAAAAAATAAATAAATAGAATCTTGATCAAGTTTAGAACTGAATTGGGAGTAAAAGAACTGAGAGAATATTTGTTGACAATATGTAAAGAAGTGGTGGACAGTGCTAAAAGCTATGATGAAAGAAAATTATGGACTGGGGGTTGGGAATGTGGAATAATTTAAAAAATGGAAAATGAAAATGTGATACACATACCTAGTATTATTAATGTGCACGGTAATAGAGGTTTTGTGAGGTACAGAGGACAACTAAAGACTTGTTTTTATGGAAAAATGATAATTTAATTAATGAGTGTGACAAAAAAGATGTTATTTATGTGGTCAGACAGGTCATAATGCAAGAAATGTAAAGTGAAATGCAAGAAATGTGGTAATACAGGACATTCATGGTTAGAATATGAGGTACAAATACAAGAAAATGTAAATGAAATTATACAAGAAAGTGTTAGAAGAGAATGCTATACAAGCACACACAACACAACAAAAACATATAAATGGTATTTCATTTTAAAGGAAAAGACAAAGAGAAAGAAAAAGAATGAGAAATAGACGAAACAAGTTAAGAACAGTCAATGTGGCATATAGTAAAAGGCAAAAAAAAAATTCAATAGTAAAGAGAGCTAGGGAAAGAAAAAGAAAATTTAAAAATATAATGTAAGTGAGAATAAGAAAGGTAAGGGATAAGATTATTCTAATAACTGTTCTATAAAGCTGAAAATATTAACTTTAAATGTGAACAGTATGAAGAATATTAAGAGAAGACTTAATATTTTACAATGGTGTGCTAAAGTAGATGCTCAAGTAATAGTGTTCAAAGATATTAGAATGCTAACAGAAGACGAAAGAGTGCAAACAGAAAAAAAGATTGGAATGGTACTGTTATTTGGAATATAGGCAATGAACCATGTTCTGGTATATCTATACTATGCCAAGAAAATATGAAAATATTAGATATTATAATAGTAAAACTGGGCCAAATAACAGGAGTAGATATAAGATGGAAAAATATGTATACTGACTAATAGCTTTATATCCCTATGTGACTAAAAGAAAATAAGTGTTTAAAAGTATACCTAATTATGTCTGTGTTAACATGGATGTAATAATGACATGCAACTTTAATTGTAATTTGAGAAATAAAAAGAATATTTGTGATGTTAAAATGGTTATTGAAATTATGAAAAATAGAAATTTGAAAATATTGGAAAATAAACAGTGGGCTTACAAAAGAAATGAAATTAAGACAGAAATTGATTATTTTTTGATATCAGAATGCCTAAAAATTACACAGAAAGGAATTAAATATAATGGGTTCTCTGATCATGTAGCAATTTGGATAAGAATTCATGAAAATAAGGACTATATTAAAATTGGAAAAGGCATAAAAAGAGTAAACGAAAAAGAGTTATATTCAGGAGAAAGAAAAGAAATTACAGAATTATGGCAACACCATATCAGCATGAGATATTTTTTTATGAAAATTGGTCAATATGGGGGATTCAATTCAAAAAGAAATCCAAAACAGTATTTTTAGAATGTATAGAAAAGAAAAAGAAAAAAAATGGAATACAAAATATTAAGTCAAAAAATATTTAAAGATGTGATAGGGAAGAAAAAATTGTTTTATGAAAAAGAAAAAGAATTATATCGAGGAATTCAGGATAAGGTTGTTATATAAGCAAAAATATTGCTTACAAGGAAAAACGTTGTAGTAGTACCATACTTATGCAAAATAGTAAAAGAAGGAAAGATAATAAGAGAATTAAAAAATAAAGAAGGGAAACAAGTTAAAAACAAGGAAAATATATGAAGCAATTAAAGAATATGTATTTGACTTATATAGTAAAAAAAAAGTTAACATAGGACAAGTTTATAATGCTGAAAAATTAAATAATGAAGATAAATATTTATAGAGGAAAAATAAATATAAATGAGTTGAATGAGATCTTGAAAGATATCAATTTTAATTCAGCTACAGGTTTGGATGGAATTGAATATAGTATGTATAAAGAAATGTATGACTGACAAAAAATGGTGTTTATAGAAGTAATGAATGACTGACTAGAAAGATGAAGTAAGTATAAAGAAATTTGCACAGGTGTGATAAAATTTATATTAAAGAAAGGAGATAAAGATGAAATAAAAAAAGGGAGACCAGTAACACAGATTATAAAATGTTGATGAGAATAGTAACAAAAGACTGCAATGTAAAATAGAAAGATTATATGATCAGAATTTGTTTGGGAGAAAAGGAAAGAGGATTCAAGACCTTTTTTTGGATGGAAAAATTAATGAAAAATTGAGTACATGATTGAAGAAAATTAGTTTAAGCATAAATAAAGAGAAAAGCAAAGGATTTGGGTATGAAAGTAATGTAGGAGGTGTGGATTATAATGGAAAAAGTATAAATATTTTAGGTATAGTATTTGGAAGGACAGAGTATAGGCGTGAACAATGGGATAAAGTTATTAAAGGAATCAAAGACATGATCACATTCTGAAAGACAGGTTTCATACAAAAAGAAAGCACATTTATAAACACAATAAAATAGGTAAAATAGCTTACTGTCTATTGCAAATGTTTATATGATGCCAATGAAATATGAAAAAGAGATTATGCAGACAATTTTTCATTTATTTGGGGGGGGGTCAAGAGGGGGATTTTGTATATGAAAGATGAATAAGAGGGATTGGGGTTGATAAATCTGATTATACATGCAGCCTCTCTATGTATGCATAAAGTACTAAAAGGAATAATGAAAATAATAAAGATTTGACAGAAACAATAATGTAATGTAAATATAGAGAAATTTGGGAAAACATGGAAAAAAAGAAGTAGTAAAAGTGTTATTAATGAAGAAATGAAAGAATTTTACAGTAAAACTGTGTTGTGGAAATTAAAAAAAAAATGATGTGGTAGAAAAGAACAGAAAGGAATGGTATGTTATCATTATGATAGCCTTTTATTTGGTGGATCCATGGACAGAATTAGATATAGATAAGAAGAAAGCAATAATGATGAGATACAGAAATCATAAAAGAATTAAAGAATGCAATGATTTTTTGGGGAGGTTGTCCACAGGAAAATTGCAATTGGAGGCAAATATGCTGTACAACAAAAAACAGGATAGAATATGTAATAAATGCAAAGAATTGGAAACTACAGAGCATGTTTTTTTTAATGTGAGATAATTAAAAAAACTGTGGAAAGACATATGTAAACATGATTTGATTAAAAGGTATTTAAATTTTGAAATGATAAACATGGACATGATACAGTATGTTTTTATTGGACAATAGCTCAGAATAAAGCAAAGAAAATGGACAGAATTATACTCAATATAACATGGACTATATGGAATGAAAGACTTAATGAAATCAGATACAATGGAAAATGGACATTGACAAAAATACTGGAAAAATTATGGTTTTGGTTGTTGGTAAAAGAGTTGGGGGATAGTTAAAATGAAAATATTGAATGATGTTAAAATATGTAAATATTGTAAACATGTAAAGACATGAATTGTATATGCATACAAATAAAAAAGCCCTCCTCAAATTTCCTAGCACTACTCCTTTCAGGACTATTGCCTCCCTTCTTATGGCAAGACAACTCTGAAGCTTTTTTTTCTCTCTGCCTTTCATATGGAGCTGTGCTTGAGCTCCTGGCAGTTAGAGCACTAGAAAGTGCCTAAAGCTTCAAAAAGCTGACTGTAATAGTGATCTATTAGAACATCTACTGTTATACTACATTTTATTTACACAACTGTACTTTCCATTCCCCTACACATTTTGTACATGACTCTGAAATTATGGTAATCTTGCAGTGGATCTATGACTCAAACTGCTTCTGTTATTGTTTCTTGTTGTTCAGCCAAGTGGGATCATTTTTCTATATACCTCTGCCTCTAACCATTGAGCACATACACATTATGATTCACTTCTCTGTGATTATTTTGCTCCTATCTGTATCTGCAAGTGTTTTCCATCCATAGCACTGAATTAACAGCATTGTGTCACAAATCTTAGAGATAAAAAGTTACTTATAATATTACAGTTATTTGTTCTTTTTTCTGTACTTACTAGTGTTGGTTTTCATACTGGCTGATTATTTTTTATAACTATATTTATTAGCTACCAGTCATACAACCTAACTAAAGCAAAATAAACTAGTAGTGTAGCTACAGTGAGGCTGACTGCCCTGGGTGCATACTATTGGGGGGCATGATTGACACTTCAGAAGAGCTGCTGAATGGGCATGCGTAATGCGTTAACACCCACAGATGATAACATGGATGCTTAAATGAATGTCCTTAGATGTTTCATAGATGTCATTAGCCACAACAAAGAGCTAAAAATAGCCCCTTGCTACAATTCTGCTGTCTCAAAGACCTTTTTTTAGAACTTTGCAGTGTGGGGGGCGCTGTTTAGGAACTATGAGAACTACCAAAATGAACTAGCTGCAGCTCTGAAAGAAAAAAACAGCACTTGTGTCAGTTTACAAATTAAACTCAGTCTTATTATCTTCTGTAAGAGTAAGTGCAGAGGTAACCAAAATCAGATGATTTATCTGACCTCAGTTTTAGGTTGAAAACCCCGATGAGCACTAAACAATAGGAACTGATTACTAAGGGAGCATGAGCATCTAAGTCTCTGTGACACACAGGTGGCATGCTAATACTGCTAGGCTAGCTACTAATACAGTGCATGAGGGGAAATGTAGTTTGCTTCACTTATAAGACTTGTAGCTACTGCAGGAGCAAGACTACAAGTAGGAAATGCCTTGCACTTTATTGTAGTTACTCTCAGGTACGTTTTGTGGGGCTGTATAAGGTATAATGACCCTGCCAAAGTCAAAGTATAAGGCACCCTGTGAGAGTGAGACCATAGGTAAAATAGATTCATTTGGCCTAAGGCCAACCCTGGTTAGGCAATACCTAGAAGGGCATGATTGAGAGAAATGGCTTGCCTCATCTGAACCTGACTGATGAATTGTTGGATTTCTGTACTGGACGTGTACTTTCCATAATAAACAGCATGATCAAGCATAACTCTCACATAAGTACACTTGGTACTAGAATAATTTAGGTTAAAGGTCATTGATTAATTTTATGGTTATGTGCTTAGACATGGACCATATATTTAAGACACTATGTGGGGTTGATTTTAAGAATGAGAATTGTATGCAAGTCATGTCTATGAAAATATTTTCCTGAAAACAAATTAAACCAATTAGTTTGATTATGAAACAAAAGGACTTGGACATTATACAGGCTTTGTTCCTTATACCTTACTTACAGAAAAGGGGGGAATAAATCAAATCTTCTCATTTCTCTTGTAGACAATCATTCTAAAGCCATGATTATAATTATATGAAGGTCTTTGGTAGATTGTAGACAATCATTCTAAAGCTGTGATTATAATTATATGAAGGTCTTTGGTAGATTGTAGACAATCATTCTAAAGCCTTGATTATAATTATATGAAGGTCTTTGGTAGATTGTAGACAATCATTCTAAAGCTGTGATTATAATTATATGAAAGTCTTTGGTAGATTGTAGACAATCATTCTAAAGCCATGATTATAATTATATGAAGGTCTTTCGTAGATTGTAGACAATCATTCTAAAGCCGTGATTATAATTATATGAAGGTCTTTGGTAGATTTTAGACAATCATTCTAAAGCCGTGATTATAATTATATGAAGGTCTTTGGTAGATTGCAGACAATCATTCTAAAGCCGTGATTAGAATTATATGAAGGTCTTTGGTAGATTGTAGACAACCATTCTAAAGCTGTGATTAGAATTATATGAAGGTCTTTGGTAGATTGTAGACAATCATTCCAAAGCCGTGATTATAATTATATGAAGGTCTTTGGTAGATTGTAGACAATCATTCTAAAGCCGTGATTATAATTATATGAAGGTCTTTGGTAGATTGTAGACAATCATTCTAAAGCCGTGATTATAATTATATGAAGGTCTTTGGTAGATTGTAGACAATCATTCTAAAGCCGTGATTATAATTATATGAAGGTCTTTGGTAGATTGTAGACAATCATTCTAAAGCCGTGATTATAATTATATGAAGGTCTTTGGTAGATTGTAGACAATCATTCTAAAGCCGTGATTATAATTATATGAAGGTCTTTGGTAGATTGTAGACAATCATTCTAAAGCCGTGATTATAATTATATGAAGGTCTTTGGTAGATTGTAGACAATCATTCTAAAGCCATGATTATAATTATATGAAGGTCTTTGGTAGATTGTAGACAATCATTCTAAAGCCGTGATTATAATTATATGAAGGTCTTTGGTAGATTGTAGACAATCATTCTAAAGCCGTGATTATAATTATATGAAGGTCTTTGGTAGATTGTAGACAATCATTCTAAAACCGTGATTATAATTATATGAAGGTCTTTGGTAGATTATAGACAATCATTCTAAAGCCGTGATTATAATTATATGAAGGTCTTTGGTAGATTGTAGACAATCATTCTAAAGCTTTGATTATAATTATATGAAGGTCTTTGGTAGATTGTAGACAATCATTCTAAAGTCGTGATTATAATTATATGAAGGTCTTTGGTAGATTGTAGACAATCATTCTAAAGCCGTAATTATAATTATATGAAGGTCTTTGGTAGATTGTAGACAATCATTCTAAAGCCGTGATTATAATTATATAAAGGTCTTTGGTAGATTGTAGACAATCATTCTAAAGCCGTGATTATAATTATATGAAGGTCTTTGGTAGATGGAACCCATGATTTTCTAGTGCTGCATCAGATAACTGTCATAGCATTTTTTAAATATGAGCATTGGTTTTGGTACAAAGCTTTAGTGAAACATTTTGAATGCTGTCATGATGTCGTATTTGCTTTTATAACTGGACTGAAGTCAAACACTGTTGCTGACAAAGAGCATTGAATTTTGTCCCGAACTTTTGCTAGAAATGTCTGCATTCCATGATATGCACTTACATACTTTTATTTGTAGATCATTTTGAAACCTACACTGTTGCAAACAGCTATAAACTATTTTCTGATGTCAGCACTACACTGTATGCGTCTAGTTTGTGTAACATTACGATACTGCTGTCCAAAAATGATTTAAGATCACTCAAAATGTTTCCCCAGTTTCCCCAGTGTATTGGAGATCTGATGTAGAGATCAAGAGAGAGAAGTGTCATATTTGCTGGCATAGTCCTGAGTTGATTGAATGGAAAGGATTTATATAGGAAGTATATTGTAATATCTGGGTAGGAATTGTTGTGATTACCCTGACTCTGTTTTGTTGATACTAGATTCATGTCTGGAATTTTCACTTCTGGATCAAATCATACTGAGTCTGATTCTGATAGCTGGAAAGAGAGTTATAAGAAGGGGATAGAAAAAGAGAGGCCTATGAAATATTAATCAGTTTTGGACTATAATTTAAAGTATGAAAGAAAGAGAAACTAATGCCTATAACACAAATGTGACTACTTTAACAAATCAGAAATGGAGTGTCTGGTGCACTGTATACTGTACTCCCTCCTCATTTAGTTAGTAAAGGCTTTCATGTGTATCAGTTAATGGAATGGGTGTATATCCTGTATCAATTAGCATATGTATTTCCTCCTGTCAGATGTAACTAAATGGATTGTATTGAGATGGGACTACTATTTTCTATGTGTTAGTTATTGTTGTGTATGAATACAATTAGTCATTGGCAGTACCTTGCAGATGGACTAGTAGGTCATGTATCTCTTGCCCAATTTTGTGCATGTTGCTGATATCCATTTGCACTGTTGTTGTTATAACCTATTTTGTATGGTTACAAAAAACTTATATAAAAACAATCCTCTATGTCCTCTGTGTGAGAACAGCACTCTCCTATTTGCCTGTAACTAAAGTTACTCCATACATTGCTTAGTAACCAAATGCGTACCCCAAGGGGCATTCCTTATATTGTTTTCCCTAATTCCAAGGGATTATCAAAGAATTGCCATAGGATTATAGGATATTCAATGCAAGTTTGCCCAGAGATCATATGTACCTTGCCAATACCTACTTTCCGGCTCTACTAGCTTTTTCAATGAAGGTAGCACCTGTACATAGAGCAGTAAATTTAAGGGTACCCATTCAGTCTTTATTTGAAGGATGACAAGGAATCACATTGCTTGATATGCTGGGGGAGTCTGTTCAAGAACAAGGGGAGGTACTGGGTGATGAATCCATCTTTCCATTGAGTTTTATTTATTCCTTGCTGAAGATTGAGATCTCTGGCTCTGGTATTGGCTGTACAGTTTGATTTGTTGAGGAAAAGGATGTTAAGAAGAACTGCATCTGTAAGGATGTGGAAAGCTTGGCACAGGTCTCATCTTAGGAGCCTGTATGGTACTGAAAACAAGGAAAAGAGCTAAGAGTATTGAGATCAGAAGTCCCCTTTGTTAGGAATCTCTGCAGATTTTTGAGTTTTTTTTAAATACGCCTGGCCAGGTATATGTTGAAGGGTGCTTTATAGTCTTTAACAGCTTTCATTAAGGCAGAATATAGGGGAACAATGACTTCCTTCATTTTAGAAGATATTTTTGCCAATTAGTTTTAAAACATAGAAGGATTTCCTAACTGCACTCATCACATGATGGTTAAAGGATAGGGAGCTATCAATGCCAGTGGCCAGGTCTGTAATGGGATATTTTCACTATCGTAATATGCAGAGTGTTTCTGCTTTCTGATTTTCAGTATAGTAATATGCAGAGTGTTTCTGCTTTCTGAATGAGATATTGCTAAATTTTTTAGCTTTTAATTTGTGTCCCTTTTTTTCTGAGCACCAAGAAATGATTTTAGTTAGTCCTTTCTGGGGAGTGTGTGTACCCAAAGGGAATTTGACAACCACACCCATCTTGCAGTCATCAGCAAATGGCATTAGCCAGCAATCAATGTTATCAGTTTGGAGGTCTGAAGAATTATGGCATTGGATAGGCCTAGTCTGCCCCCTCCTACACAACATAGGCTTGACCATTCTCACCATGCCAGCACTAACAAACACCTCAGCCACTAATTGAACCTGTATGACCTGTATCTTTCTTAGGGCTTTATCCCAATGTGAGGATGTGAATTATTGCTTTCTGTTGCAGAGGTCTAGGGCAGGACATGTGTAATATATGCCAGCATAGTTAGCTGGAGTTTTGGAAATAGTTTTGTAAATAATTTTCTGCCATTTGATATTCTTATGTTAAAAATCTATAAATGTTTATGTTTACACCAATAATTCTATAGTTTTCAAATACTGCAAGAGATCTTAGAAAAGCTCTGAGACTGTTCTCTCCCAGAGTCATGTGATCAAATGTGATGTCATTCTATAACCAGCACTGAGAGAATGGAACTCACAGATCAGCTTGTTTTCTTTTGTTTTCTTTGGAACCTGATATAAAAAATATATGACAGTTATCGCAGTCAGTTTATTTAGATCATTTTAAGTGGGAAGCACATCACCTTGCCTTGTGGAAGTAAGTAACACAGCAACTAATCTTGCCTTGCTGTATTAATTAAGTTAGATAGGGAACAGTTCTTCTTTAGACAGTCAGGAATTACAGTGAGATTAGGTAAGTATTGTTTTTCTGCATCTGCGTGAATCTGTCCAACTGCGCTATTTTTTATTTCTTCTGTGATGAAACTCTGATGTTTATTGCACTTAAATATTTAATAATCTCACGTTTTCTATTTTACTGTTTATTATTAAATATTTCTGCACCTTTTATTGTGGCTGGTCTTTTAGAGATTACTTTTAACATCTTGAGGGTACTTGGGCTTATTCTAGTGACATCTTGGCCACTCCGAAAAGCCTTGCTGCTTGGGTTACATTCTACCATTTATGTTAGTATTGATTTTACTCACTATAATTGGATACCCTTGTAAGAGCCTGAAAGTTACTGGCTGGTGGCAGCATCATTACTTTATTGTCTGGGCATAAGGGGGTACAGCTAGTAAATCTGTGCCAAACTTTCCCAGGAATGTGCATGTGCGAAAATCAAATACCCAAGTGTGGGTGTGTCAGTTTCTTGGAATTGCCCTTTGGTGAAACTGTGCTTGATGCAGAGAGATGCATTTGAAATTACTGTGCAAATCCTTCCCAGTTTTAATGATGGGCTCTCACCAGTGTTAGTGGTGAGGATTGAGGCTCCTTGATCGCTGCCCAGAGTAAAGAAGGCCCTTCACACCCTCCACTCCAGTGGAGCTGACTCCTCTATTTGTCTGCTTCCTTAGAGAATATTTGTGTAAAAGTAATTTTCTTTGCAGTTTGTTTTGAATTACATTATTCAGTGCTCTGATATTAAGTACTGTACTATATTTTATGATATGTCCTGCTGCAGGATGTAGTTTGTTTATGAAGGGTAGAAGATGCATTTTATATTTTCTGTGTGTGTGTGTGTGTGTGTGTGTGTGTGTGTGTGTGTGTGTGTGTGTGTGTGTGTGTGCGCGCGTGTGTGTGTGTGTGTGTGTGTGTGTGTGTGTGTGTGTGTGTGTGTGTGTGTGTGTGTGGTGCACTTTAACTCTGGGATGTATTTGACTTGCTGTTCTTCATGTTCAGCTTATCAAGCTTTTGAGAAATCATATATTTTAATTTATATAGGTCCAAATAGCATTTATCAAGGTATGGTATGTTAGATCACAGCAAGTTCATGTGAAGAACCAGATATCTGAAGTTTACTAATAATGGTAGAAAATAAATTCATTTGATCAAAAACTCAAAATTCATTAGAGCTCCAAATGTCAAAACTCAAAATATTGAAAATAGGAATTTGCCATTTCTTCACTGTTATGCAATCCCAGAGTTGACCGCGGTGGTGCAGAAGTTAGCATTTTTGCCTCACAGCAAGAGGTTTTCCAGTTCATTTCTCAGCTGGAGTGCCTTCTGTGCAGAGTCTGGATGTCCTTCCTGCAGTCGAGTGAGTTTGACATGCAGGAAGGTTCATGTGTGGTACATGGGCCTTCTGTGAAGGTTGGGCATCAGGCTGGTAACTCGACACAGTAAAAACTCCACTGCCAATCAATCTACAGACTGATGATCCTCTGTGGTGACTCCTAATGGGAGAAGCTGAAAGACATTGCTATGCAATCCCAAAGTTGGTATATATAATTAGCAGGGGTGTAGAGTTGCACTGCCCCCCCCCCCCACATGCGGGAGGTGGTGCTGGTGCAGGGGGCTTGCCCCTACATTAAATAGGTTTTTAATATTTTGAATTTCAACATTTTGAGCTCTTCTTTGTTTTGAGTTTTCAAGTAAATGAATGCATTTCCAGTGGTAGATATTAAGCAATTTCATTAAGTGTTCTAAGCAGAAAATCATAAAGCCAGCAGATGTGATTGTAGGTGGAGTACTACTTATAAAACATATAATCATGATGCCAGCAGCAGTCAAGTAGAGGTGAGCCACTTCCTTTACCATAACCAGAAAAGTTATAACACTATTAGCTTTCAGCGGTGATGCATAAAAAATGTTATCTGTCAGAAAAGACTGTCCGCTCATCGTCATGTTATCATTTTATAAAGTGTATTCTCCTGTGTATGCAACATTTGCATTTACTCTTCTCTCTCTACTATTGTATGTGTTTCTGAATGTGCCCTATCCCTCTGAGAAGTTATTTTATACCATATATCAATTAACATTAACGTAGTACAACATAAGTAAAAACAGCACAGTTTTAGTTGTAGAATTGGCAAATGTTAAATGGTTCATTAACTAGGGGTCTTCATTTGGTGTGTAGTTGAAGAAATGGGAAAATTAGATGGGGTGAGTGATCCTTAGCTGTGTTTTCAGACTGTTTTGCTTTCCTGAGTCGGTCACTCACATTTGAAGCCATATATATTTTCATCATCAGCCGCATTTATTGTACACAACTCAAGGAACACTGATGCCCCCCCCCCACCCCCCCATAAGCATTTTGCTTTGTATGAGTGCATTCTTAAGCAGGTTTAGATGACCCCAGTTGTGATTTGCCATCTTGCTCCTAAACCATCTTGGTACACAGAATTATATTGTTCCTAGTCTATTACTAAAATAGTTTTACAAGAAAGAACCCTATTTGTTTAGCTTGGAAAAAAAAGCAAATGCACATATCTATTTTTGTTTCACTAAAGTAATATTTCAGCAGCAGTGAATTTGACAAGTAAATATGGTACTATATTGAGGACAAAGTTAAATTAGAGTCATCACCCAGATGTTTCCTGTTGTGCAGCAAGACTAACAGAAACGTACCATGATTTTGCAATGATTTGAGATGTTATAGGTTACCTTTCAAATGTTTCACTTTTTCGCCCATTGATTCTTCCACGTATTCAAAAAACTACTAGCTAATTCTTCTCAAAATCTTTTATTTTCTGTAGACCTATGCAACAGATTTATTATTGTCTCCTTTTGTGAATATTACTAATATATATTCCAGTAAAGTTTTTTTAAGATATTTTATTCTTTTATTTATTTATTTATTTATTCTAAGGTTCATATATCCTGGGGTATTACTTTGCAGGGTTTTGGTTCTTGGGCATGTTGTCTGCTTGCTTCCGAGGGCAGAAGGTAGAAAATAAAGTGCTTGTGGATTATGTACCAGCACTGGGTGTTATGCATCACTGACATTTATTATATTCTGTTGACTATCAGGATGGCTCAGAATAGCATTTCAAATTAAATATTAAATTGAGCTTTTGTGTCCTTATACAAAGGACAGATTAGTGAACAGCCAATATACAGCAGTGCTCTTTGCCCTTGCTTTATGGACACATCTACTAATAATTGTATGTCTTTGCTTTACAATTTCAAATGCAAATGCTTCCAAGTCAAAGCCTGACAAGAATGAAATCGCTCATCTTTTGTTTTCAATTAGTAAATTGTGGGTTAAACAAGCAATACAAATCCTGTTTTCTTGTTTTTAATAAGAATGCAAGGTGATCTTTAACACATATCTTACATTGGTATTTATGACAACAGTCTATTTTAAAACATCATATGCTGCTATTATTCCTGCACAACTAGTTTTCCCTTTTTCTTAGATTGTATATACATATATATTCTGCACTGCTCTTTCACCTGTCTCTGGGGATATATAGCCATAGAATATATTGGTGTAAGTTATGGAAGGTTCAGGTGGGTTTGCTCCCCTTCAGAAAGTTTATGTACTTATATATTTAATTAGTGTCTATTCAGCACTGATCAGCTGTAACCAATTCTAGACTCAGCCTGGGCTGTGAAGTATAACAAGAAACATCCAGTTCAAGTAACATAATACATTTGCAAAACATGGCCAAAATTTACAGTTACAACATTTGAAACAACCAAGTACTTTATTTGTTGAGATTTTTTTCAAATATTTTGTGTCATTTCAAATTATTTTTAATCAGGCAATATTGCTAATTCAATACAATAAAGGCCTCATTTCTTTTATTGTCAGTCAAGCAGCTTATTTTTTGCTGTTTGATCAGGTGAAATAAAACCTAGATATACAGACTTAATACACACACATGCACGCATACATAGACACGCACATACAGACACACACACACACACACACACACACACACACACACACACACACACATGGCCCCATTTTCTACTGTTATCTCTTTAAACAAATGGTCCCACTTGTCTTTTCTGATGCCAGTTGTAATGGATGCTAGGAGACTCCTCTGTTAATTTTTGAAAAGTGATGGTTTGCTATAGAGGTTGAAGTTCTCTATTTTCTGTTTTACAGTAAAACATGAACTTTCAGGTAGACTGTTACAGTGAAATTCTTTGGAAAAGGAAAAAGAAATACTTGAAGCATGATTTCCCTGTTTCTTTAGAGTCACTGCCAAAAATGAATTATAGTAACAAATATGATGTAATTCAAGCTGTCATCATTTCTTTGCCAGTTTCCTAGTATACTAAGTATGCTGACATTTAAATTGTAAATGCCTCATAGTTTTAATACTCTTGTTTTCTTGTTTATTTCCTCAATATTCTTGTCATATTCCTTCACCCACCCCAAAAATATCACCCGCACATCTTTCTGAAACAGTTCTAGCTTGTTTTTCTCCCCAGTTTCCAGGATGAATCCCACACACTCTGCTGGTCATACTTGAGTGGTACCATTTTATTTAAGAGTAGGCCATTCTTACCTAGGCATTGCTCAAATCCTCAGATGTAGTTCAGGAGTTTCCTGCTATGCCCATGTTATACTTGTGCACTCACCGAATGATTCAGATAATGAATACATTGCTGTGCATATGGTATTAGTACATTGAAGAGCTATTTGTAAATTGCACATGGCTAAGGCACACCTTGCTGTTCTGACCTTACTTTCCATGTGTTGCACTTTACTCGTAAGACTTGAATTCTTATAACATGTATTTTTGCACTCTTTCAGGTCATTTGTGCATTGTTTTATTTTCTTTCTAAACCACAGATGGAGTGTTCATGTTTCTTTACCAGCCTGTTTTCCAGGCTTTTTAAAGTGCTGTAGATCTTTATTACTATCATGGTTGCACCTCTTCTCATGGTTGCACCTCTTCTTTTTGGCTCCTAAGGTGCCTGTTCTATGATATTCATTTCTGGGTCTGAGGACTGTGTTTATACTCTGCACTTCTTCTGACAGCTCTTCCATTCTTCCACCCATTTTGTGAAGAAGTTCAACTTCATATGACTTCCCTCTGCATTGTTTTTTAAACAATTCCTCCCCTTTGTACCCGTGTATATTCCATTGGCTAAAAATACACAGATCAATAAAGGCAAATGGAATACATCAAAGACCACCGTGAGATCTTATCTATCTGACAAGCTGATTTAATGGCTCTTTGCTAAGTAGAACAGTTCCTCAGCATGTGAACAGGGCTGTGAGGGGAAAGGTTCCATATAGTGAAGATGTTTTTGGAATTATTTGGGATGTGGAAAAGTACTACAAGAAACTACAAACAGAAGGGATTCTTGAATACTTTAAATCCACTGGTTCATAGCACCCAACACAATGTGGATTTACATGATGGGAGGCATGTTATACCACAGCAAGCAAATTGATTTGACAAGGTGATGATAGTTCCAGGAAATGTGATTCAGCCATGATCTACAGTGAGTGTCTGCATGAAATCTATATATTCTTTTCACTTCTGCAGATAGTTTCTGTGAGTACTGTGGTTTCCTACCTCTTCCCAAATATGTGCTATCCAGTTGGCAAATCAAACATAACCATTTGAATTATATTTAGTATTGCTGCTGTGACTCAGGTCTTGACTAAAAAAGTTATGAAAAGGACTGCTTCACTTACCTAATTAATCAATAAATAAATATAGAAATGTTTACTTGTGGTGTAACTAAGCAGATTCATTCTTGGAAAAAGAAGATGAATGTTTTAGCAGGCTTATTTGATTACTGAAAAATAAATAAACTAGCAGAACATCATGGTGGCACATTGAGTAGTGCTATTACCTCTTGCGCTGTTGGGTTCAGGCATCAGGCCTGTCCTGTGAATGTGGTCTGAATATGGCCCGTGTCTTCTTCTTATGTCAGCATTGATTTTCTCCTTGCAGGTCCGTTTCCTCTTACCTCCCAAATCTATGAGCTTTAGTTGAATGGTTGCTGTCAATTAACCCTTTATTGAAAAAAAAATTTCTCCTCAGATCTCTGACTCAGTAGGACCAACTTGGTTATTACAGTGAAGCAAAATAAGCAAATACGTAAAAGAAACTGTCAAAGAGAACCTATCAACTTTACTCCTTACCACAACTGCTAATTTTTAGTATCCACATTCCAAAACATGTCCCACTAAAGTACTTTAATAGAGCACCACCTCCTCCTGTTACCCATATGTAATGAATAATGTTACACGCTATCCTACATCTTAAATATACTTACTCTGAAGTCGAACAACCTCAGTGGAAAGGGAATGCAAAGGTTTCAAACAAAGCCAAGCACTCATTTACCTCTGAGGTTGGGTAAGATCAGACTTTGTATATTTAAACCCTTTAAATGAAGTCAAAAATAAACATTTTGTACCTTCTGTGTATCACTAGATGAACAAGTTTTCTTTCTCTCAAAACTAGAACTTAATATTCAGTGGAAATACTTTAAATAACGCTCTGCAATAAAAGTACACCTATAGTCGAAAAAGGCTAGCAGTATGAGCAGTACAAGCATAGAAGTATGTTTTTTCCCACACAGAAACCTGTTCTGTGGTTGACATAATTCAAATAAGCTCTCTCAGGAAAGTCTTGGAAGACTGATAAAAGAAAATAGTCTCTAATTAGGGTTGCCACCTTTTCAAATGCCCAAAGTGGGACTTTTTTGGCACAAACGTCAAATTTTGCAGGCCAAAACATACCCACGGCCAGTACAAAGGACAAAACTTCACTTTTTAGCCTAAATAAAAACTTTTTCTTGTAGCATTTTACTTGCTTATTCTGTTTCTTATAACATTTAGGTATTTCACATACAGAATAACTGTTTTATGTAACTGTTGCATAAAATATAGGAAATAATTTTGCCCTAAAATCTCAGGACATTTGCCATTTTTACATTTTTTTTTTGCAGGACACAACTGCCCAAAGAGGAACTGTTCCTCACAAAGTGGGACAGGTGGTAACCCTATCTCTAATAGATTATACAAAATGTCCTTCATTTAGCAGCTCCCTTTTGATGTTCTGCAAATATTTAAAATTGATCAGTTCCATATCAAAACAGACTGTAAATAAGGAAGATGTAGTACACAGAGGTATATTCTCAAACCATGACACAGCAACAAGGAATTTGAATGAAGGCTTTAAAAATGCTTTATATGACATTGGCAACATGAAAAGAAGAGTTGTACACTGAATTTCTAAAATGAAATGCATGCTTATTAGACAAATTAGAAGAGCTGTAAAACAGAAAAAGGAGAAATAAAATATATGGAGTACTCAAAACAGAGGCCAACAACATATTTACCTTCTTAACCACATGGCTACCTAAAACTCTAAACTCACAGGAGTGACTCTCCTCTTGTATAGAGTGAAAACATTATGGTCACTATTGAAACCCATTCCAACCAAAGATCTACACCAGAAATCCTTAAATGTAAAGTTTTCTTTTTTTTCTTGATAAACAACTCATTCTTAAACCTGCTTGGTCAAACCCACTGGTGAAATTAGGCACAATATCATAAGGTTTTATAATGACTTCTGTGCAAAAACTATGGAAAAAAAGAAAATCTTGCTGGTGCCCGTGCTAATAGCTTAACAAGTATTCTACTTGCTATTGATGCTGGAAGATCAAAATGTTGTGGGTTCTTTTCTCACACCATGTGCTTGGTTTCGTTTTTCATTACTAACACTGCAGTGCAGCATTCAAAAAGTGGGTGGGGTTTTATTCCTGAAGGTGTCTTCATTTAAATGAGGCAATAAACAAACATCCCATCTTTCTGAGCTGGTGGTAGCTCAAGTGAATGTAAATTATACAATGACTGGCCATTAATAGTCTAATACTAGCACACTGATGTAAATCTGAGAATATATCAACAGAAAAATGTCCGGTCACCCGGACATTTTTCCATTAGTATATCTTTTATTTTTGTTTTACTTTTCTTTCTTTTTTTTTACAAAAAGAGAAAACGGAAGACCTCAAATGAACGAGGGAGATGGCGCAGACAAAAATAAAAAGATAATTAGGTATGTTATGCAAACTAACCTGATTATCCTTTTATTTTGTCTGTCCTGGCACTCACAAATGTTAAGTCTCCTGCTTTCTTTTTTTCTTTTCAATGAAAGAAAAATGGAAATCTTCCTTTCTCTGTTGCTACCTTTACGCAGCACTGATATACTGCTTAAATGTGGGAACACAAGTCCCATACGCATGCACAGTACATCAGAAAAGAACCAGGATACCGGGAAAATGCGGAAAGGCACCACAGAGGCATTATACAAAGACATTATTTAGGAAAAGTATTTTTTTCTTAAATAATGTCATGATATAATAGCAATAACTGACTCCATGGTGTGGTATATTGAAATTTACCCACTGTTGGTTTTATTTAATCACTTGGGCTTCGCCCTCATGATTAAACCACTCCAGCCGTGAGTAAATCTTTAATATACCACACCGACATCATCAGTTATTCCTTAAATATCTGTCAACACTTACTGAAAAGAGTAGAACACTTATTTTTAATTAAGAAAGTGATTTGCATATTTATGTAATCATACAATACTATTTACGATATTTGCAATATTTACTAGACTAGAAGCACTTTCTTATTAATAGCACTTCTGTTTCTCACTCCCACCCTTTTGCCCATAAACAAATTTGTATTTTTTGATCCCGCGGTGGTGGTGCTGCAGTAGCATTGTCGCCTCACAGTAAGATGCTGTCCAGTTCAATTCTCAGCTAGAGTGTCTTCTGCGTGGAGACATGCGTGAATGGGCATACCTTCGTTGAAGGTTGTGCATCAGGGCTGGTAACTCGGCATGTAAAAATCCACTACCAATCATTAGCGGACCGGAGTTCCGCTGTGGCGACCCCTAACCGGGAAAAGCCGAAAGACACAAATAACACAGCACTTCTTAATTATATACCAACTTACTGCATCTTGTGTACCTCAACACATACAGAAGAAAGCAATTTCCTGTTTGATTTCTCTGTCTTGTGATTTTCTTTTAGATTATATTCACTGTATAAATATTTTCAATTGTTTTTGTTTTAAAAGTCTGCACTACTCCATATTTTCTAATTTTACCCAACAATCATTTGTTCTAGGATAGTCTTTAAAAATGTCTTTCTGTTTCTTGTCTTTAGAATGTTATATTTTCTTTCACCATATGCTTGTATTTCATTAGCTCTATTTAAAATCAATCATCAAATAAAAATTGTGACATTCCCATTAGTCTTTTAACTTTGTTTTCCTTCCCTCTATTGCTTTTTTCCTCAAGTCTGAAAATTCTGCCCATGGATTTATGTAAATAAAACCCTTTCATTATCATACTGTATCATTCCTTTCTATTGTTTGGTACATCTTCTTTTGTCATTTTCTATTCTCCTATATTCCCTGTAATATTCTGCCATCTACACTCAATGTAGGTTCACTGACAGGACCTTGGAAGTGGATGACATGATGATACGTAGGAGGCTGGACATCCTATGTGTCCAAGAGACAAGATGGAAGGGCAGTGCAGCAGAGACACCTGGTTTGGGATTCGGAGTCTACTACTTAGGAGGACAGGCTAGAAATGATGTGGGAATTGTCATGAGAGAGAGGATTCAGAAGGCAGTGAGGGATATCATCAGATTTAGTGACGTACTCATGGCAATCAGACTCCAGTGTAATGGTAGGCAGTATTCATAATCTCAGCCTATGTCCCACAGCAGGGTTGTGATACTAAGGAAAACAGTGCATTCATTCAGCAGTTGCAGCACCTACTAGATAAAACAGGACAACATGAATTGCTGTGAATAATGGCTGACTTGAATGCACATATTGGGACAGACAGATCAGGATATGTGGACTGCCTGGGTAGACATGGGTGGGGCAACAGGAATAAAGAAGGGGAGGCATTCTAGACTTCTGTCTGGAAAATGGTTTGATAGTAGCCATCACATGGTTCAGAAAGAGATACAGTCACAAGATCACATACAAGAGTGGCCAACATGAACCTCCGGTAGATTTTCTTCTAGTAAGGAAAAAGCACTGGGATAGAATCAATGATTGCAAAGTCATCTCAGTGAGACAGTCAACCCACAGTATAAACCACTAGTTGTCACAATGAGCTGCAAACAATGGTCAGAGGAGGCTGTAAGGTCAATATACACCAGGCTGAAGACCTGGAAGTTGACTGCAGAGAAAGTACAACAGTTAAGGAATTACTCAAGGCTCTAGCAACCCAAGAAGAGGAGGAACATAGGTGCAGTTGAAGAAGAATGGCAGCGCCTAAAAACACAGCATGAGTTAGGACTACAGAAAAGATATGTGGCCGAGACAGGTATGAAAATAAGGTGCATAAGGAAAGCTGGTGGTGGAATGCAGAAGTCCAGGAAGTCATCAAAAGAAAGAAGGAGTGCAGGAAGAAGTGGGAGATAGAAAAGATGGATCAGTCTAGGAAGGAATGCTGATTGGCTAACAAAGAAGCTAAGAAGGGAGTTGCAATAGCAAAGAACAGGGTAATGGGGGCACTCTACCAGCTTCTGGAAAGTGACTCAGTAGTTGGCACAAAGAAACTATATCAGATTGCAAGGCAAAGACAGTAACATAAAGAAGATGGTCAGACATCCTATATAAGGGATACCAGCAACAACCTGCTCACCAGTACACAGGACATTAAAGGCAGATGGAAGGAGTACCATCAGCAGCTTCTGAGTGAAGAAATCCCCATAGAAGCTGTACTGCCCCAGATGCAGTACACCCTTGAAGAAGTAAGAATAGCACTAAGGAAAATGAAGTTAGGGAAAGCAGCAGGATCAGATGGGGTCACAGCAGATATGATAAAGATACTGGGTGAGATAGGGGAGAAATTGCTTCTCAGGGTACTTGTTGTGTGGAGAGAAAGGTGTATCCCAAATGACTGGAGAATAAGCATAATCGTGCCATACAGGCAGATTGAGCAAGAACTTTATTGAAGGATGGTGAATGGAATGCAAAATTGAAGGCACACTGGATGAAACTAAGTACAGATAAGACAGTAGTAATGGCAGCAAATTGGGGAAATCAGAAGAAGCTGAGAATTGAGATAGAAGGGAAGATAGTGGAACTGGTTAATAGCTTCACGTGTCTGGGTTGGGTAATTAAGGAGAAGGGAAGTCTGAATGAAGAGGTCAACGCTAGAATCAGAGGGAGTGCAGCCAACTGGTATAAAGTGTCAGGTGTAGCATATGACAGAAGAATGGCAAACAAGCTGAAAAGTAAGGTGTCCAAAACAGTGGTGTGACCAGTACTACTGTATGGTACAGAAACCTGGGCAGTAAAGGCAGAGTAGATGAGAAAGCTAAAGGTGTTGGAAATTAAGTGCCTGAGAAGGTGGGTAGGATGCACACTGTGGGACAAATGAAAAAATGAGGATATAAAAGTAGAAGCTAATGTAGCTCCAATTGCAGAAAAGGATCAAAGAAAACAGATTACAGTGGTGTGGGTACATGTGCAGAAAAGTAGAAGACAATCTGATTAAGGTGATTTGGGACAGACACAAAGACGGTAAGAGGAAATGAGGGCTTCCAGCAAAGAGGTGGATGGCTTGTGCAACAAAAAGATCTGTGAAAGTCAGGCATGAGTGACAAAGAAGGTAGGAGTGTGGAATTCAGTCGAGAGAGAGATGGCGACAGTTAACATGACACCACAACCCCCTGTAGAAAATGGTTAGAAGGGGGTTAACGATGATGATGCTTCTACTGCCTGACCTTCTGTTTCTGCCATTTTCTTTTTTTTTTCTGTTATGTGATTTATTTTTCTATATCTTGCTTTCAGTATATTCACAATTATTTTTTAATGTATCCTTGTATTTATTAGTCAGTGCAAATGCATAGAAGCAAGGAATATAAAAAGGTTTATTAATCTGAACACATCCCTTTTTGTTTATTATATACAACCCATTTCTTACAGGATTTAATTTGGACCCCCAAATTATTCCAAAAATGATTTCCAGTAATTTTCTAAGTAAGACAAAAAGATATCCTTCTAGTTTATCCTTATTCATCCTAATACCAATAAATGGATAAAATATACTTTCTTCTTTAAAGTCAGATTCTATAGTCACTGTCCAAAAAATTACTTGTTTGATTTTTGCCTAAGACCTCTTTCCATTTGTCAATGACTTCTTTCTCTTCATGCTTTATGCCTAATATTTCCTTTCCCTGCAAATTCCTGCCACCTCTCCTCACTACAGCACCATATCCTTTGATGTTTTCCTTACAGAAAACCAATCCCATGACTTCTAATAGTCTAAGTAATTTCCTGATCATCACTACTATCCCCAATGTATTACTTACCATGATTACTAAATTGTCCACTTAGTTTAAGACAATTGGTAAACAGATTTCTCCATAATAGTTTACTCGCACTTCTTTTTCCCCACTTTCGTTGCTTTCCCTATCAGCATTAATAACACAGTGGAATAAGGCAACTCTTTTTGATACTCAGTTATCCATCCATTAATTAGAACTTTTACCCAAGAGCTGTCAGATGCATCTCTATTATACAGTGACTGGCCATTAACATTCAAAAATGAGCACGCTGATTGGTCAGCCCAACCAGCATGCCCATTGTAAATCGAGTATATGCCAATGGAAAAAGGTCCAGTCACCTGGACTTTCTTCCATTAATGGATGCGATAAAAATGTTACTTTTCTTTCATTTAAAAAAAATAAACTTACAATACCGGAGACTTCTATTAACAGCAGACTATTAAAATGACATCAGGCTTTACACAGCACCGATGTACTGCATAAGTGTGGGAATGAAAGTGCCATGCCCATGAGCAGTACATCAAGAAAGCCCCAGGATACCAGGGGAAAAACGTGGAAGATCAACATGATGCCCTTATATAAGGACATTATTTAAGAAAAATAACTAATTTTTTTCTTAAATAATGTAATTGTATAATAACAATAACCCACGTCTGGGTGTGGGTAATGCTGGATTTATCCACAGTTGGCTTTGTTTGGTCACGAGGGCGAAGGGCAAATCCAGCATTACCTACACCCAGCCATAGGTTATTGCTATAATAACCTGTATCACTTTCTTTGGAATCCCATACAGTTCTAATTTATCCCATATTTGACTATGCTGAATATTATCATATGACTGTCTAATATCACATGACACTACTCTCTCCTCTATCATTCCCATTCTACTACACTTCAGTACTTCTTTTATTACTACTAACATTTCTTTAATGTTCTGTCCTTTCATTCCTTAAACTCTGTCCTGTACTACTTTTTTAGTGAAAGCTTCAAACCTTTTTCTGATATGCTGCCAATTTTATTTTACAGTCATTGTCACATAGTGTTACACATCTCCAATTAGCTAATTCTTCATTCAACATTTTTATGATGCCCATATATCGCCCTTCATTCTCTATCCCTTTGACTGTACATGCATTTATACCTTTTAATAAATATTCTGATTAATCTATTTCTATTATTTTATAAAATTCATGACCTTCGCTATCAACTCTCTCCTTCCCATTTTTACATGAAGTTGTAGTGTTGTATCAACTGTTGCCACTTCTCTTGATTCAGAACCACTCTTCTACCTTCCTCAACAGTCATGCCTGCCTGCTTTAGGGCATTTCTCACACAATCCATCTATCTCTTGGTTAGATGCCCTCATCTCCTCACCGTCTTCATGTCTGTCCCAAATCTGCTTTACCAAATCATGTTCAACTTTCCAGCACATGTAACCGAATCACTGTAATCTGTTCACCTTGACCTCCGCAACTGGGGCTACTTTGGCTTCTGCTCTGATGTACTTATTTTTATTTATTTATTTATTTATTTGACATTTGTTGATTGGATTAGTCCGACTGGGCAGCAGCCTTTTTTCAGTGGAGGCCCGAGGAGAAAAGCTCCAAAAAGTACAAGTAACAAAAGTAATCACATGACAGAGTTATAACTAAAATTACAGTAATTGCAATATGAGATGTATGTTAAACCAACATGCTAGGAAACGGTCATTAAATTGAAAACATAATATAGTACAAAGTTTCATACAATAGTAAGCAGAATGCAGAAAATATAAATAAGTTTGTAAAATAGAAAGTTACAAATATATGAACAGGAGATAACCCCAGGGCAAGAGCCAATTTCTATGACTACAGCTGTGGAAGCTGTAGGAACTACTGACCATTAGTAGATTTTATTAGAAGCAGATGCAGAGAGAGGCAGGAGAAAAGGTTGCTGCAATAGTATTATAGGAGAGGAGGTGGATTAAGTTGGATCATAGCATAAGCATGTCCATGATATATGTAGAGTTTACTTTAGTGTTGTTTCGAAAGAATTGGGGCTAGACACCTGTCTAACACTTAGTGGTCATTTATTCCAAGCATTTGCCAATGAGTAGCTGTAGAGGAGTTTACCAATGTTTTTGCTGGGTGCATAGACTGGCAGAAGATGTTGTTGGGAGCTATGGAGGGCTCGGTGGGAGTACAGAGCTGGATGAGGGTAGAGAGAGGGACTGGAGGGGGGTTCATGTAAGATAGAATGAGGTATGAGAAGCTGGGGTAGTAGGATTTGATGATGAAATTCCAGCCACTGAAAGTTTTTCAAGGCTAGGCAGTGGTGACAGCAGTAGAGTTGGTTAGAGGCAAATCTTGCAATTTTATTGTAGGTGAGTTCCAGTTTTGACAGAAGATTGGATTTGATATTAGTGAGAATAGAGGTTGCATAAAGAAGGGTGGGGAGTAGGAATGCATGTGCAAGAGAGAGCATAGAGACATCTGTGAGGAATTTTTTATGCCTATATAGCAGGCCTAACTTTTGATGTGCCTTTCCGATTCACTGCTGAATATGGAGATCGAACTTTAGTTGGTCATCAATAATAACTCCTAGCATTTTGGTGTGAGGTTCAACAGAGATGATGGTGTTATTAAGAGAGCAGATAGTAAAGGTAACTTTATGATGTTGGAGAGATTTAGGGATGAATAGAAGTTTTGTTTTCTTAGGGTTAAGTAGCAATTGGTTGAAAGTTAGCCATTTTTCAAGCGAGTGCAGAGACTCTTGGGTGAGGGTGTGAAGGTGGGTGATATTGTCGGAGGAGGAGATGATGGTGGAATCGTCAGCATATTGTATGACAGATGAGAGTGGACAGGACAGGTCATTAGTAAAGATATCAAACAATAGGGGTCCAAGGATGGAGTCTTGGGGTACCCCAGTTTGTACTCGTAAGAAGGGAGAAAAGTTAGATTGCCATTTAACTGCCTGCAATCTGATGGAGAGATAGCTGGAGGGCCAAAAAAGTACAGAGTTGGAGAGATTAAGGGTAGCTAGTTTGGATAGAAGCAATCAGTGGGAAACAGTGTCAAAGGCTTTGGAGAGGTCCAGAAACAAACATGAGATTAGCTTGTTGTTGTCATGAGAATGTGCGATAGAATTAGTGAATGATTTCAGAACAGTAGGTATACTGTGATTTGCGTGGAAACCATGCTGTGTAGAGGTAAGCAGATACTGCAGGAAGAGGTGATAGAGGAGCTGTTTGTGGATGCACTTTTCAAGAATTTTTGACAGGGGCGATAGAATGACAGTGGACCTGAAATTTGAGGAGTCAGTTGAGTTACCACCTTTATATAAGGGTATGGCAGAGGATTTCTTCCAGATTTCAGATAGTGTTTTCTTTGATTGACCTATTGATTAAGATGGAGCTGGGGTAGGCGATAGAATTGGCAGAAAGTTTTAGTAATTGAGGTAGGTTATCAGCTGATGGAGAGCATGTTTTAAGTTTGCTAAGGAGTGAATTGATATAAGTTGTGGGGATGGGTTTAAGAGAGAAGGGGGATGGGTGGGTTGATGGAGGAGTGTGGTAGGTGATGGTGTCATTTTTTTGTTAGATTGCAAATAGAGTCAATGAAAAAGCAATTAAGAAAAGTAGCAGTATCCGTGGGAGACCTGTTAGGGCCTGGATTAGGTGATGAGGGAGCTACAAGGATGTAGTAGTTTATTTACTGATTGCCAGAATTTTTAGGGGTTGGAGTGAGGATTATGTAAAGGTTTTTGGAAAAATATTTTTATTGTCAAGGGTGACCTTTTTTTAGTTAAGTTACAAAGCTCTCTGTAGGACTGAAGATCAGTGGAAGTATTAGATTTTTTTCCATTTTAAATGCACTATCTCTCTTATGCATAAGTGTATGAGTGGCTTGCATTAGCCAGGGGGCTTATTGGGTTTTGATTCTTATTTTCCTGTTGGGGGCCAGGAAGTTAAGTGTGTCTAGAAAGATGTTGTTAAATGCTAGGGCAGCTTCCTTCAGGGAGAGGTCATAGAGGAAAGACCAGTTAATTGTAGAGTGAGTGGTTGAAAACATCTGGATTAAGGTTTGAGAGCTTACATCAGTTTTTGTATTGCTGGGATTTGTGCAGTAGGGGTGAATGTCAAAGTATGAAGGTGGGATGGTGGTCACTTCTGGTACCAAGTAGGGTGGAGGGATTGTGATAGGAGTTTGGGTTGCAGGTAAGGACCTAATCTAGTGTGGAGCCAGAGTTAGTGTGTTTATTTAGATGAGTGGGGTCAGAGATTAGCTGGGAGAAGACAAAGAGATTAATGGAGGTGTTAGGGGAATCAGTAACAAGGGCATTCCAGTTGATGTTAACGTCATCCAAGATAACAGTTTCATATGAGACAGTCTGAGAGATCCAGGCGAGAAAGAGCTCTAAGATGGAGATGTTGTTTTCTGGGGGGATATAGATGGAGGCAATTTCTAGTTTCTTGTGATTATTCAGTTTACAGGTGAGAATGAGAACTTCAGCTGGGTGGAAGTTTGGAAGAGTGATTGGTAGAGGGT
Organism: Protopterus annectens; assembly: GCF_019279795.1. Lineage (NCBI taxonomy): Eukaryota > Metazoa > Chordata > Ceratodontiformes > Protopteridae > Protopterus > Protopterus annectens. The sequence goes on from NC_056751.1 coordinate 424,919,382, forward strand.
GGAGGGAAAGCTGATTAGAGTATAGAATTGCAACCCCACCACCTTTTATCTTAAGTCTATCTTCCTGGAAGATGTTATAGCCTGGGGGAAGAAATTCTGAGTCAGATATGCAAGGTTTAAGCCAGGTGTCGGAGAGGGTGAGAATGTTAGGGGTGTGTAGGGAGATCCAGGCATGGAATGGGGAGATTTTATTCATGATACTCTGAATGTGTAAAGATAAAATAGATAGGCGTTTGATAGAAGAGGGTGGGAGGGTCTGTGAGGTAGTACCGGGAGTGGAGTTTAGGGAGTGTGAGGGATGAGCACAGAGAGAGGAGCTGTGGTTAGGTGCTGGGTTGGGATGTACATCACCTGATAGTATTAGATTTAAAATGAGTATTTTGAGAGAATTAAAGTGGTTGTATTGGAGGTAGGTTTTTGGTTTAGCTTTAAGATGGAGTGTTGGTAGTTGTACTGTTTTGATTCTATACAAGGTAGTGTCAGAATGAAGAAAAAGTGATGAGGTTATGGGGAAAGAGTAGGTGGCAGAGACTTTGGTTTGGGAGTAGGTTATAGTAGGTGTAGGGTGTCTGTGTGTGAGGGTACATTGATATGAGTTAGCAAGGGAGGTAAAGATTAGAATGAGTGTGAGCAGGAGAATAACTAGGAAGCTGCTAGAATATTTAAGATTTGGAAGAAACATATTTTGGAAGTCTATTTGGAAATAAAGTAGGCTGTTGAAGTATTACCTATATGTTAACAGGTGGGGGGGGTATGTAAAGGTCTTTAATATAATAGGTTTACTAAAGTACAGAGGATGTGAAGTTTGGTTGGAGGGCTGGAAGGAAGTTGGATGGGGAATGGGGGGTGTAGTTTTTGGGGATGGAGTATGTGTAGTGTAAGCAGGGGTGGGTGGGAATGGAGTACTGTAGGGGGAGTAGCATGTTGGCCCAGGTTTGACAGACTAGAAGCTGAAAAAATAAAAGAATCAGTGAAACCGTAAGTATCTTTTCAGGTGAAAGTGCCAGGTTTGCAGTGTCAAGGAATAGACTCAAACATAGCGATAGTGGAATGGAGGGGTTAAAGTTATGGAGAAGAAAAATAGACTACAGAATCTGGAATAAAAAATGGTGCCAGGATAGCATTTGAATGGAGCAAAGCATCATGGGAGAAGGCATCAGAGCATAGTTAAGGGGGGCAGGGAAGAAGAAGAATGAAAACTAAGAGTAAAACAGGGATAAATGACACCGCAGAGAACAAGAATCAGCAGGTAAGTACTCTTATCAGTGAGGCTGCAGAAAATTATTTAAGATGCTGGTTTTAGGGTCAGTTAAGTACTGGGTGAAAAGTCTGTGTCTGTCTGACACTATACATCATACTATCCATCCCAGACATTTTATCTTCATAAGCTCAAGTTGCCAAAGCTGCTCTGTCTCCACTGCCCAAGTTTCAATGCCATACAGACTGCCACCCCCAGCCTAACAAGCCTTTAAAATCTTCCCCCAAATCTGGCTTTCCATTTCTCTCTTAGACAGTGAATTGTCTTAGACAAATGGATTCTGACAGTGACTCATCAGAGATATAGATGGTAGTGGAATCTCTACCTCTTTTTTAGGGGATTCCTCCTCTTCTATTTTCCCCTCCTATCATTCAGCATCTTTTAACTCAGGGAGCAAATAAAGCTGATCCTCCTTCTCAGAAAGGGAAAGAGAAAGCTGTTTATGCAAGAATGTTTTGGTATCAAAGAAAGAAGCTTCATGGAGACTAGTCTTGTATTTTTCTAAATCAGTTTGTAAACGTCCTGAAGTTCGCATTGTTATCCCTTCATGACCTGTTATCTCTTATTCACTTGTTAACATTTTTAGTGACCTTAGATTTAAAGGATGCTTATTATCACATTCCTATAGCACCAAATTTCAAATGGTTTTCTGTGTCTGGGTTACATTTTCAATTATCTGCATTACCCTTTTGATTATCCACTGCTCCAGTGGTATCCACAAAGTATCTAGGCTCAGTGACTACCTTTTGTAGACTGCAAGGTATTCAGATTTTTCTTATTTAGATGACTTGCTTATCTTTGCTGGAATCTCTAACATGGGTGAGAGATCTTTGTCTAAGACTGGAGTTTCAGGAGAACATAAAAAAGTCTTGCTTGACTCTTCCCACAGGATTGCTTTCCTGTGGTGTCCCCTAGATTCCTCAGTTAAAAGAGCTTTTCTTCCACAGGAAAATGTATATCAATCTTTAGATCTGCTCCTGAGTTTTTCTTCTCAGACTAAGGTCTTAGAAAGGGAGTTTTTCAAGATACTCGTGGCATTCACAATTCTTAACCAGACTTTACATGAGGAAAATTCAATGGTACCTAAAGTCAGTATAGTCCCAACATCAACGTCTCCTGGCATTCCAAACTCCTGTTTTAGGATTTGTGAAAAGGGAACTCCTTTGCTGAACATTCATGTCTTCCATTTTTCCTTCCAGCGCATGCCCTATCTGTAACAGCAGACACCTCAGACTTTGTTTAGGCAGCATTGTCTATGGGAGTATAAGTGCATGGTTTATGAAGCAAAACTGAACAGACCAAAACATACATACATAAAAGAGATGCTGACTGTATTGAATGCTCTCAACTCTGACAATCATCTATGGTTCCCAGGACCATTACAAGTGATTACACACAACACTACTACAATGTGGTACCTAAACAGGCAGGGGAGTGACAGCCTGGCAAGCTCAGTTGGTAGAGCATGTGACCCTTAATCTCAGGGTTGTTGTTTTGAGCCCCACATTGTGTGAGTTGGTTTGGATAGAGGGATGGTGTAATGGTTAAAATGTTCACCTCACACACACACAGAATTTGATTCTCACTTTAGGAAGGGAAATTGGCTAGGCTTAAAATGACCACAAAGGCAGCTAGCATAGTACTTTACTGTGAACCTATTATCCTCCAAGCAGAATAACTATGTTAGCCTAGGCTATAGCTTTTCATCACAATCTTACTCTATATGCATTATGCATCCTGGCAGAGCAAAATTTGATGTCAGAAAAAATAGGCAGGTCCAGGATACACCCTGCAGATGGGAATATAATCAGGTGGTGTTCTAGGAATTGAATCAGCTGTGGAGAATACCACAGACAGATATTTACAGCCATGTACTGCAATCTTCTGGCAAAATTATACTCCAAAACTCCATGCAAGAAGGCCTGGAAACAGATGTATTTTTATTTCCTTGGACAGGAATGTTCCTTTATGCTTTTCCACCCTTTTCCCTGATACCCAGGGTCATTCTAAAGATTCAAAAGGACTCTCCAAAGATCATTGTGGTAACCATCTTCTGGCCCAGGTAACAATGGCTCTCCCCTCTTTTGGAAATGGACAAAGGCAATTACCACAAGCTTCCACAGACTGGACCAACTCACACAAGATGAGGGTGTTTGATATACTCCAACATGTAACAAATTCAACTAATTGTCTGGATGACGGTTTTAAAACCTTTTAGGCACCAGTTGTCTGAGGAAGTGCAGAAGCAGATATTAAAGGAGACAAAGAAACCTGCTGCTATGAAATCATATATTAGCAAATGGAAATTATTTTCTTGATGGTGTCAAGACAAGAACTCGGACCTTTTAAAGGTTAGTATTTCTCTAGTTCTACAATATTTTTGTGAGTTATTATCCTGTGGCCTTTCTTACTCCTCTAGCAAGAAACACTCCTTGGCTATATCAGCATGTCTGCCCATGGATCCTCCACTTTTAATGGATTTCCATGTTAAAATGTTTCTGAAAAGGTTGTTACATAGCAAACCTCATAGAAAACAGGTGGCTCCTCCTTGGGATCTCAACATCTTTGTTTTGGAAAACTTAACTCTTGTTTACCTTTTGAGATGGCTCATCTGGCTGATGTTCATAATATGAAAAATAGGTTTTCCAATTGCTCTGACTTCTGTACAAAGATTGTCTGAGTTGCAAACTCATATGGTGGGTTAACCTTATCACATTTTCCAGAATAAAATAGGGTTCCCTTGAGAACTAATCATTGTGCTTAAAGTGGTATCTAAGTTTACTTTGAGTAAGGATATCCATCTTCCTGTCCTCTTTCCAGAATGTAAAAATGAGGGAGAAGGAATTTTATGTACTATGGATGTCCACTGACAACTCAGATATTATCTTGGCAGAACAACAACTTTCAGAAAATGTAATCTGGTATTTTCTTATGAAGGTAAGAAAAATAGGACAATCTGTGTCAAAGCAGAATATCTCCAAATGATTGTTTCTTGCTATTGCCTTTTATTATATTCACTACAATAGGGCATTTTCAGGCAGAGTCAAGGATTACTCTTCCAGGGACTTGGCTTCATCTGTGGCTTTTTGGAAAGGGATGTATTCTAGAAGCAATTTGGTCCTCTGTACATACCTTTGCAAAGCATTGTAAACTAGATTCCTTCTCCAGGTCTAGAACAGGCTTTGCTAGGATCATTCTAGGATCTAGACCTAGTCTAGGATCCAGGGGTTCCTGAACCCTTATCCCTTTTCCTCCCAGTCAGTTAGCTCTATGATAATCTACCCATATAGTAAAGACTACTGTGGCAGTGATCACATGATGAACATAGTACAGTGGTGTAAGCAAACTTAACATAACAGTAGATGTTCAAATGACCACTGCAGTAATGGCCACTCCCTTCCTCCATCCTCCTTATTTTTGTTGCCAGGGTGAGGATTTTCATTTTTAATTTCTGAGCATTCACATCTTTCAGGGCTCTAACTTTCATCTCTCAGTTGACATGAAGGCTGTGAAGGTTTTTGTGCCCAAACCATTGGTTTTCTTCAGCTCTGCTTGAGTTGATAACTGTATGGGCCCATGGAAGATGCCCTTAATCTTTGGAAGCTATCAAGCTGTTATACTGTATGCAAGATATAACCCATGTAGCTAAGTCTACTGCAGCAGTGATCATTCAGACATCTACTGTTCTGTAAATTTACTTATACTATTGTACTTTCCCCTTAACACATAAATGTTTACAATACACTGTAAAATAATTTACTTTTTCATCAGTTTCCATATGAGTTTCCCACACTACAGTTCATAATCTCCTTTCACCATAAACTTTTTTCAATGTGTAAATGTTCATTCATAAATCAGAAAAAAATAAAATGTCCTCTTTTGACAGTCTGCCCATTCTAACTGAAGTGGCACATTTTCTATCAGTGTCTCTAACTGGTACAAAAAATAGAGTTTCCAGGATTATACTTTTTTGCCCTCACCATGAAATATGAATTTATTCAACAGTTCAAAAGTCTGAAATGTAAGCTGGTAAAAGTTATATTTTTCTAAATGTATCAAGGAATGCAGAGAGAACGGTGGTGTAAAACCTAACAATTGTACCATTCTTTCCCATATCTTATATCTGCTAAGTATGCCATTTTTTGATGTAATCTACACAGTTGGCTGTTTATTTTCCTGCAGTCCTCCAGTCAAACTACCACTTTCAATTAATTACTACTGGCGTACTCCTCTTCTCTTCCTCGACTGCCTGAATGCTACTATGACCTTAGCACATTTCTTTATGCCTACAGCATCCTTCTGTTTCTTGCAATCCTTGGCTGTTCCTTCTTAGCCTCAGGCAGTATTACCTTTGCTTTCAACCTACTAAATATACTTTTCTACTGCCTATGCCCATGATTGGGCATGTCTCAAGTATTTTTTTCTATTGTCATCTCCTTCGTAGTTGGTGTATTGAGTCCACCCTCTCTGTAAGCTCCACTAATTAAGTTTGCATATTCTCCTCCACATTGTCCATAGAATGCATTCAATCTTTAGACTTTTCATCTACTGTTTCAAGTCTCTCCATCATGCTGTCTTCCAACATGACAGGAAGGAAATCTACAGCCCACTTTAGTATATCAACATACTTACATATCACAGCACACTAAAATCAAGTCTGTCATCTGCCCACTCTTTCACCCACAACTACAATTTCATTTCTTTCAGCATCATAACCAAATCCCATTTCTGTTCTATAACAGCTCTGCATAGCTAGCGTCCCATAACCAGCCCAAACATGAAAAAAACTTTCTATCAACATTAGCAATGCATACATTATTGCCATTGGAAAAATCATAATCCCAATATAATATAATATAATATAATATAATATAATATAATATAATATAATATAATATAATATAATGTATTTTAATGTACTCTAAACCATCTTTCTGCTATACAGGCTTATGGTTTCCAAAACTCTTTGAATCTTTGACATTCTAATAAAATATGAGTCATTGGCTGAATTCAGAAAGACTTGCCACGAGGAGAAGCCTTAACAGACCATTTTCTCCCTAATGGGAAGTCTTTCTGTTTCTTAGACTGCCTTACCATTGAGATTTTCTTTGTAACAGAGGCCTCAGTGTAGAGGGTGGTCTTGTGGGAAGAGATACATAATGTATCAGTCCAGGGACACAGCTAATACTAATCAGCCATGTACTTTCATCTGGAAATATTAGTGGCTTCCAATTTAAGTTGACATATGATTCACAGAATTTTTCAGTATTGTAAAGTTTCACTGCTGGAAGAAAGATTGACTGCTGTAATATAGCACTCTTGCCTCCCATTCTGTGTATGAGTATGCACAGTGCAGCTAAGATTAGCAAAGATGGGTGCAGGGGCATGTGTTTGTGTGTGCATGTCTGTAGAGGCATGAATGAAGCTGCATGAATGTGTGTGTATACTGGGGTGTGTATCTGCCAAGATGATTGCATTGCAGAGGTTAGGCAGGGGAATATACAGCCTGGATGTGTGTGAGTTGCACCTTGCATGTGGGTGAATGGGTGAGTGTTTCTGTGACTTTGAACAACTGAGGGGGTGGCTTATTTGTTAATGGGATGATGTGTGCATATGCGTGTGTGTGCCTGCATGGGCCTGTGTGGTGTGCGTGTTTATTTTGCATGTATATGAGTGTAGAAAGGTATCTTTGCCAACACAATGCATTGACTGCTATGCAGGACACTACCTACTTCAGATCTGATAGTGCTAGTCTTAGCTAGGGTGTGATTCTTTCCATCACAGCAATTGACCGACTTGTGCTAGGTAATTACCATGAGCAGTGAGCTTTCGTCTGAAATCCAGGGATTGTTTTTTTCTGTAGTACAAATTGCACACATTTTTGCATTAGTCTTTTCATTTCAACTTTTACAGTCAATTTGATAAAAATCTACTACCACATTCCAGTATATGTTGAAATCTCACCCTTGTCTTTTTAATACTCATCTTAGTGGTGTCTGACAACTTATTTCATGTATCCACCCTATAATATTTTCTGTTATTGTGTGATAATATACATTCCTATTTTTAATTCCCTACTATCTCATATAACTTCAATTCTTTAAGTATAAACCACTATTCTGCATTATCACCCATCTATTCTGCATATTGAAAACAACTAACCACATCTAACATGCATTGCTTTTCCACAAACAGAATCCATGTGTTGATTAATGTTATTCAAAATCTAAAAGAAAATAAAGAACATAATTGAAGTTATAAGGCCATACCTCCTTTATCCTTTGTATTATACAAGACTTTGCTTTTTATTGGATTCACGCAAATTTCTTAGAAATTAAAAACATATAACTGCAATTCATTTTTAACATTCTCAGAAATATATAACTTCCCTAAATAATTTTATCACCCCTAAAGAATAGACTGCATTAAATATACATGTTTTCCAAAATACAGTACACATTTTTCCTTGTTGCTATTATACTAGCTAAATCTTGAAGTAAACTCTCCCATTGTTATATCACTGTAGCCTTACAACCAAATTTTACTCCTAAAACTTCAATTTCCTTTAAATTAAAATAAGATCTAAGTTTATGGTATCCCAAAAGCTATGCTTTTCTCCCTCCTTTTTGTATCCCCACACTATACAATATGCTACTGAGACTTGCTTAACAGCTATAGTAAATCTATTGTCTGTATATTGGATGAATCCATTTATTACAAGGCCAAAAAAGACAGCACTCATAGGGCAGCCCTGCTTGACACCTTTGTAATCTTTATTATTACCTGCCCAACCAAGTACCAATGGCTTCACCCAAGACCTATCATAAACAGATTGTAGAAATGTCACCACTTTTTTCTGAAATATCATATAAACATAACGGTTCCTATATTTTATTATGCACAATGATGTCATCTACCTTTCTAACATCACATACAACTACTCTTTCCTCCAATTCATGTTTTCTTACATTATTAACAATTTTTAGTCATAATAAACATTTCTTTTAAGTTTTTCACCTTGTATACCATATTCTCATTCCCCTTAACATTTCCATTTACCCTATTCAAAATATTTCTTATAAAATACTCATCATAATTTTATAGTCAACACTATTGCATGCAATAGTTCTCTAGTTTTGTAAATCAGTTATATCATTCCTTTTCAGTAATAACTTTATGACACCTAAGCAGATATCCTCATTCCATATACCTTCATTGTTGAATCATTTATTTTTTTTTAAATAATTTTTACTGAACTTTAACAAGCCAATAATCAATGACAAACAGAAAACTGCAATATAGAAATTTAAATAATACAAAGGATTAAAAAAACAATCAACAACTAAAGTATTTACAAAAGTGTGTACTAATGAAGAATTACAAAAGTCCTTCATATATATCAGTTACTCTTGAATGTTCGGTAATTCTGATAAATCTTGATTTAATGGTAATCAATTCTAAGTGACAAGTTCAGTTGTAATGGTCTTGAATTCCATAAAAGAAGGTGAAGTCTCACTCTTCCGATTTCTAATTATAACCTTCCTGGCAACAGCCAAAAATGGACCATAACAAAGGATATTTTATTTTTTTAACACAGCCAGGAATCAGGAATCAGTGTGTTAAATAGGATCAACAATTTGGTTAAAACAAAATTATCAGAAAATAATGCCTGTAAGAAAAGATTAACATTATGCCAGTAGGATTTAAGAGCTACACAGTCAAAAAATATATGTGACCAATCTGCCTTAGTCTCCAATTTACATCTCCAATAAACCACCCTTTTCTTACTGATTAATTCAATTTTATGTGGTGTAAAAAAAGGACCTGTGCATAAATTTCCAGGAGAACAATCTCCGTTTAAGGGAAGTAATAGTCAGTTTAGATGATACCAGAATTGTTCTTTTATCATTTTCTTTAGGTGGGTTATTATTAACTAATGTAAAGTAATCCCAATAATTATCAGTATAATTTTTTGTTTAATTTTTAATCACTTTATATAGCTTAAAAAGCATAATTCTATAAGGCAAAATCTGCTGTATGAATACTATCAAAAATGTAATAACTTGGGGACATAAAATCTTATTCTTGGTGACATTAGGTCAATTTTACTATCTACAAACTGTCTACAATATTGTTTTTCCAACCACACATCACTACTTAAGTCATATATACTAATTAAGCAGTCTAGAGAGTTCAAATTATCATTAGTCAACAGTTGAAACCAATAAATGAGACTTTTTTCTTTAAATAATATCATCTTAGAGAGATTTGTAGAAGGAATATTGCTTTACATAAAAGCAATAGAAAAAAGATGGAACACCCAAGCCGAAATGTCTTTAATAGAACTGACATGAAATAGGAAGTATTTATTTGAAAAATTATTAGCTGTGAAATAATGTTTTAACACCCAAATAAATGAATTATTTAATATTAACATTCTATCAGAATAAGATGTCTTAGTAGTGTTAAAGCAAAGGATTTCTTGAAGCTTTTTCCATTTGGCTAAGTAATACATGTTAGTTAATACAGAAATAGTTTTCATTACAGAAGAGACAGAGTACAGTTCTAGATCTAGAAGACCAATTCCATCAGTAGACCAGTCTCTTACATGATGAGCTAGAGCTACTCTAGGTTTATTAGGGGAACCATAAAAACCTATGATCAATGAACTGAAATTGTTCATGTGTAATTTAGGGGGTGGTAAAGACAAAGACTGTATAATATATAATATCTTTGGTAAAATAATCATCTTAATAATAGAAAGCCTCTCTTCCATAGTGAAGAAGACTTTGTTCCATTTTTTATGAGCTTCTTTATGACTGTTAGACTATTGTTATAGTTAAAATCTATTACAGCTTTAATATTATTAGCTAATATTATTGCTAAATGGTTTACTATTGAATTTGTGAAATGCCTGTGCTCGAACGGTCTGTGCTTGATTATTTTGCACCATAGTCAGTTTGGCCATACTTTTTGCAACTTTTCTGTACATTCATTGCTAGGAGAGGAGTCATCCTCATATTAGTAACACATGTTTGGCTGTCCTACATATCTCAAAGTGTCCCCTATCCTATCAATTTCAGTATACATAAATGTGTAACAACATTCCTGTCAGCCAAAGTAACCTATGCTTCAAAAGCACCATTTTACAAGTTCCTTTTCACCATACACTTTAGAAATAGAAAAATAATGGACAGTTATTCACATAACTAGTAAGTATAACTTAATGTCTTTTTCAGAAGCAATATCAGTTCTGAATGTTTGCAAATTAACATATTCCATGGAAACATGTTTTTAATCTCTACTTTGTGCAAGATCATCTACATTAATCTACAGTAATGCAAAACATTCAAAAGTAACATCACAAAACTTTTCATTTCTAAGATGAATTAAGGACAGTATGACAGATACAGAATATCCCAAAGTCAAGCTGAACTGTCCCATGTATAATATCCTTAAAATCTGGTGTCTGCTTTTGCAAATATCTTAAGCATGGGAAATTTTCTTTCAGTAAAATACTATTCTAAATTCACTTTAGTGGCAGCTGCCACTGGTGTATAACTTTTCTTTGGTTCTTGTACAGTTTGCTTACACTAGATCTCAGCAATATGTCTCTTTGTGTCTGGTCAGTTGTCTACCTTCCTTCTCCTGAAATTAAAGGATTTTTATGCTCAAGTTCCTCGGTATATGCTGCTCCGTATGTCTTACCCCACTATCGGAGAAAACTTCATTCCTACTGCCCTACCTAAATATCTTCCTCTTTCATCTAGCCCTTTCAGCTCTCTATTGACCTATTCTATTGCACTTTTCCACCTAGAATCTTATACCTATCCTTCTCTTCCACAAAGCATATTTTCCCCTTCCCTATCCTATATATACCTATTCATCAAGATTAATGCATCCTAATTTCAAGAAACATTAATCTTATGATACACAACAGACTGTAAGGTTTTGAGCTAAATGATTACATCTGCACTATCTTTTTTCCCACTGCGATAAACATCTTTGCTGATAATATACTTTAATCAACACAGTATTGCAACACACTAACAGCTCAAGCATTCTACCACTGTGAAAAGCAATTTCTCATTTCTGTTATTACAGCAGCCACATCTCTCCCAAACTGTAAATATATACTGTAAATGTAATGATATTTGTATATGAAATAAGTAATGAAATGTCAAATGTGTAAACACCTGTGAGGGTCTAATGTAATTACAGCCATGTATGTACTTGTGATGGAACTTTTCTCCCCTTGCCTGTGCTGAAAATGGGCTTTGACCAGTCAGACAACCCCAGGTCAAAAAAAAAAAAAACAAATAAAGAAATGAGTGACCACCTTTTCATATGTTCATAGGTTCATAGGTTGGTACTAGGCTATCGGCCCTAGGGCCTATACAAGCTTAGCCATAACAATTCCCTGGCTATTTCTTCCTACATTATTTACTTCCCTGGACCCCTGTCTAGCAGGGTGACTGATGTGATCCCTGGGGTGAATTTTCTTTCTCCCAGCTAATCGTCAAGGTTCCTTTTGAAGAGGGGCAAGAAGGCACTCTGCTTGACATGTACTGGAAGTCCATTCCAGAGCCTGGGGAGTCTCTGGGTCAGGAACCTATCCCTCCAGCATAGTTTGGATCCCTGGAGCATGTGGCTCTGAGGGATTGGGATTTTTTTAAGTGTGGCATGTCCAACAGCTCTGGGTTTGACATGGCCTTGTATGTTAAGCAGTGATCGTCTCTGAGTAGACGATATGCGACAGAGTATAGCTGGAGTTTTTTAAGGGGGTCAGCATAGGGCATCTGCTTTAGGCCTGTGATTCTTTTAGTGAGGTATTTCTGCGGCATTTCCAGTTGTTGCAGATGTCTTGAGAGGTGCATACCAAATGGGGCGTTGTATTCTATAATGGGTCTAATAAGGGATGAGTACAGTAGGACAATGACCTCCTTTTTTCTGGATGAAAGCCCTTAGTGATGAGGTGTGCCACATAGGATTTCCTGACTGTTCTGGCGATGTGGTTATCGAAGGTGAGACCACTGTCCACCTGTGTCCCTACTAAGTCTCTTATCACACTTTTGGTGTTTAGTGTACTGCCACCTATGTGGCAATTCCCGGGTACATGTTTTTTTCCGAGAGGGGATAACTATACATTTCTTGGCATTGAGCTTGAGCCTATGTCTCTGGCACCATGCATCTGTTTCTCTAAGGCCCTTGATTTTATGAATTTATTTAATTATGTCTATGTATCACTGTTTCTGTTATTAAAGTTATAAAAGTTCTATATGCCTTTAAAATTACAAGGTGGACATGTTGTTGTTTTAAAGGTTCCACTTTCAAATCCCAAAATACTAAAATATCGAATTTCAGTATCTCAAGGCAAAAATAATGAAAGTTAAAAAACTAAAACATGGAAATTTTCCCAGAGCAAGTAATCACTTGCCCAGAACTGCAAAGTACATACTGTACTATTGGAAAGCCACAGCCTTCCACACCTCCCCTAACTATATATACCAACTCCAGGATCACACTACAGTGGGGAAAAGGGCATATCTCCTCATGATGCACAAGTGTTCACTTGTCCTGGGAAAATTTACATGTTTTGGGATTTTAACTTTCGTTATTGTAGTCTCGAGATACTGAAATTCGATAGATCAGTATTTCAAGATTTGAAAGTGGAACCATTTTAAATTATGACAGCTACTAAGTATTCAAGATGCACACTTTCTTTTCACACTGCCATTTTTCAAGTGTCTGTTTTTAGCCAAGAAGAAAGAAATGATGTACTGTGTTTAACATCAATAATGTAATAACTCTGGATGAAAGATTCCTGCTAGCTTAACTGCTCGAGTAATTCCAAAGCCTACGTTGGACAAATAAAAGGTTTTATATCATGGCTGTGTTTCAGTGTCTTTGTGTTTTATTTTAGCAGACCAGCACATCATTTCTTATTTTTTTTCTGTCTTCATAAAATTGGTTTAGTTTATACTGATATTCTCAAAAGGCACAGTGAAAAGTTGTTTACATAGTTAATGCATGAGTTAGAGTTATTGAATGAAGGCATTCACTGTCACACTAAACTTAAAAACACGATAAAAGCATCTGACAATATTTTGGAGCATGTTGAAAAGCATATACTGAGCATTATTGAGAAGAAAGAGAAAGAGTTCAGCATAAAAATAATTGAGAATAGGATTGATTACCCACTTAAAATGGTTTTAATAACAATGAAACATGGAATGTTAAAGTGAATACATTTAATTAAACCAATAGGAATGTCACTTCAGTAGTAACTCATGAATATAGTCTTGATGGACATTAATTAAGACCTAGTGATTTTAAAACTGGCAACATGATCTCTCAGTGGCTTGCTGCACAATGGAGCATCGCTCTACAAATGGGGCTGGATCTAATTTCAGTGGAGGCATACATTCAATAGGATTTTGCTCTACCACAACATTGGAAGACCTTCTACAGAGCCAGCCTAGTTTGACTTTGTCAAGGGCAGGCCATGTCTACTCAACCTGTTTTCTTTGAGAAAGTAACCAAAGCAATTGACGAGGGCAAAATGGTGTCTACCATGACCTGGCCAAAGCATTTGACACAGTATCTCAGTCAGGCTTTGTAGACAAATTCACAAAATTAGGTATAAACCTCTTGTTACCCAATGGCTAGCCAGCTTTCTCAATGATATGACCCAAGAAGTTAGGAGAGGGGAGTCTACTTCTGCAAAAAGGCTAGTCAATAGTAGAGCTCCTCAAGGCTAGGTGCTGAGGGGCTCCTTTTTGGCATCTGCTTCCCTGAAGTCATGGACAACATCAAGAGCCTCTGGCTGACCAAGTTAGCAGACAGTTCCAAACAAGGCACAATCATAGAATCCCCCAAAGACAAAAATACTGTCCGAGAAGGCCTGAAACAGACCAACAACTGGTGCCAGATCACGGTCTAAAGCTCAGTGCCAAGAAATGCATAATAGTGTCCTTTGTGATTACAGCTACTCTTGGAAACTGCCACATTGATAATACACCCCTAAGAGAAGACACAGTGGTCAGGGACTTAGGAACACATGTAGACAGTGACCTGGCATTTGGCCATCATGTGCCTATGGTAGTATGGAAATCATTCTATTTTATGCAACCTCTAAGCAAGGGTATGGAATCTAGATCTAAGGAATTCATCATTACACTGTACTTGTCCTTCATCAGACCAATCATTGAGTACATTGCCTCCCGTGTTAAGTACTTGACCAGGCATATGCAACAACTGGAGCACCTACAGAGGTTCCTCACAGAAAGAATACAGTATGTAAACAACATATCCTACTCAGACCACCCCAATGCTCTATCCCTGTACTTAGTCTCCTGCAGACTGCTGAGAGATGATCTACGCCTGGCCTACAAAACATCTTTTGATCCCACTCTGATGGAACTATTAAACATCCACAAATAAGCAGCATCAGAATTACCTGATCTAGGGACTTAAACCTCATCTTCAACATAAATAGGACATGCTGAAGGGACAGGTGTGTTTCTCAGAGACTACCCTTTCTCCGGAACAGGCTTCCCATCCATGTGATGCAGAGTTCTTCTCTAACTCAGTACAAGCATAAATTAGACCAGTGGAAGGGGAATAGGAAATTTACCCCAGTTTAGCACCTGTGTCTCTATCAGACAAAGGCAGCCTGTAAATGCTTGACCACACTTGCACAAGCCCACATATACCCCTTAAAATAATCCCTAGGGTATCAAAACTTGTCAGATGTATTTGGAAAGCTTTGCTAAGCTTAAAAAGCCCATCTGAGGTTGCTAACCTAGTAATCACTTATGAACCTTCAATTCAGAGGTAAAGCAACATAATGAGGGAGCGTCAACTACAATAGAAGATGAACAAGAACTGTTAGAATTGGTTTAATAGATTTAATTTAACCAATGAATGTTTTACTGATTCATAGCTAGCAGTTCTCAAAAAAAGGGCTTACTTTCATTCATTTTGTCAGCATGAATGTAACTAGAACTACTAGTGCATTTTATACCAGGAAGTTAAATGTAATATCTATTTTGAGAAGTTTAAATACTTTGAATATAGATGATGTTGACAAAATGGTAATTTGTATAAAATTGCAGTTAGCCCACCTCTAATGTTAACATTAAACACATTTGAAAGTTTGTATGCGAATAATAACAGGAATTCAGTAGCCTGTCCATTTATTTTAAAACAATTGGTAGAATAAAGCTGATAAATGTGCGAATATGGTTGCTTTTAAATATGTTTATTAAATCATCTCTTAACTCATTCAAGCCTATAGTGCCTTTTTTGTATACCTCTAGTTCACACCCATAGTTCCTTATAGTGTCCAGAGATTTTTTTGGGTCTGGCTTCATTTGCTAAGTGACTTACCAGCTGATAATATGCAATATTAGAAAGTACAAGAAATATTAACAAAATAACACTAAGATTATTAATCTAGGATCTATTGCAATAGAGGAATTCATCATTTATTACTTTCATATTTATGTTCATGTTTTCATAAATGAGAGTCCTACATGTTATTGAGGGATATGGTGTGATATGCCATAGTGAAAGACAGAAAAATTCATTGCCAGTGTATATCACACTATACCTGATATATTGTTAGTCAGTAATTATGAAAATAAACAATATTTCCATATGTACTTAATATTTCAAAAAACAAGTGACTTACAAACTGTTGCGTGACATCAGGTGAAACCTTTGATGTTGTTGAAGAAAACAGTCTTTGATGTTTGTATTGTAAGTTATACATCTTGAGAAATATTCGGTTTGATTTATTCTGCTAATTATACAATTAAGCAAATGTTTTCATATTTCTGTAAATATTTCAATAAACACACACTCAGAGGGAAATTTCATATTGTCATGAGGAAGCTTATGCCTGATTAACAAAAATGTTCTAACAATACATGTCTAGGTTATACAGTTTCCAAGATATGATAAATTGTTTGTGAAAGTTTAGTAAAAAAATATAATTTGAGGTTTGAGTGCATTATAATATATTAGAGAATGGGCTTACTGTACATCAATACCCTGATTGGAGAAAGAGCGTTCTCCAGCAGGGTATTAATGTACAAATAATGCCTGCCAAAAAACGAGTCTGCCACTTCACAGGAGCATATCAAGCTGCCGTGTAGATTGCTCTGATAAAACAAAACAGCCGCTATTATTTTACGGTCACTAAGCAGCACTTTTGGCTGTTTAGCGAGTGTAAGATGTAAACAAAAAAAAGAAGATGCATGTGTGTGTATTTATGTCTGTGTGTGAGTGCATACATGCATGTCAGTGAAAGTGAGAGTGAGCGAGCCATTATTTTACACTTGTTAAGCAGCACTTTTGCTGTTTAGCAATTGTAAAATAAAAAATTAAAAAGAAATTAAAATAAAGCTTGTGTGTGAAAGTGTATGCGTGTAAGAGAGACAGCGATCGATTGAGCAAAACAGAAACATGTGTGTGTGTGTGTGTGTGTGTGTGTGTGTGTGTGTGTGTGTGTGTGTGTGTGAGAGTGAGTGAGTGAGTGAGTGAGTGAGTGAGTGAGTGAGTGAGTGAGTGAGTGAGAGTGAGTGAAATGTGAAAGCAATCCAATGATCCCCTGGTAGCATGTGTGAGAGAGAGAGAGTGAAGAGGGAATGATCTCTCTGTAAAATTGTTGTGTTTTACTTTATAATGTATTTTTCAGTACTGTTTTATTTTTTTAATATATTTTGGATGTTAACATACACTACGGCAAGTATGAAACATTAGGCAGAGGAACTATTTTATATCAAAAATATATTAAAAAATAAAATTTGTACAGTTTTAATATATTTTATTGTTCACAAAATATTTACCTTTATTTATCTTATCCTTTCCTAAGTTTATTTTTCAGAAAATGCTCTGGAATGCAAGATGTGTGTAGGCTGCTAGAGGTGTGACATTCCAAACAACTTGGGTGCTAATGAGTAAAAACATAAGCACACAAGCATTAATAGAAAAGAAAACAAACCATATTACCATTTTTCATATCTATGTATTATACATTGTGTTTATTATTTTTTTAAATTATTCACTTGTTGTTATGAACCAGGAAGATTATGCTAAAGCAATGTTAGACTTGTTATTTGATACTGAGTTTTACCAGTGCATTGAAAGAGGTGAGATGATGACTGCATGCAACAGACATGA
Source organism: Protopterus annectens (assembly GCF_019279795.1). Classification (NCBI taxonomy): domain Eukaryota; kingdom Metazoa; phylum Chordata; order Ceratodontiformes; family Protopteridae; genus Protopterus; species Protopterus annectens. The sequence goes on from NC_056751.1 coordinate 424,936,828, forward strand.
TGTTGCACTTTCTGAACTGTTTATGGATATTTAATTTCTAAGGACTTTTTACTGTCCAGTATCCTAAAATTGGAACTAATTTTAGTATCCCAGATATACATAAATATACAAAGGTCCACCTTTCCAGCCAGCTGTGTTAGCTGGTGGTCTGAAAATAGAACCCTCATCCTTTTATTTAGATTTAGAAATGATGGTACTAGTAGCATGTACAAAAAATCCAAATAAACAGCCAGCACCTCAATTCGCACAGGAACAATATTTATTTTAGATCCACAATCATACCGGTTTCAGCATCAAGCCTTCTTCAGTGATGTTGACCAATAATGTCAACTCATATTATATAGCCCAAAGTTAATTACATAATTAACCCATAATTATTAAGGACATGGTTTAAAGCTGTACAACACAAATATACATATTATAGGTATATTAAAAAATGAATACTTCGGATATCATTCAAAGGTATCAAACTAAAAAAGTATACACATATATATACAAATATATATATATATCTATTCAAGTGGTCATTCATACCTGGAGAAAACAAACCCCACAAGTCTAATAATCCATGTTTTTTCTTTCTTGTCAACCAAACTGTGCCAGCCTGATCTATTAATCTGATCTCCCCTAATAGCATAAAAAATTTGAAATTGAAATTGTGCTTTATTATGGGACAAAACATGCTTATAAAGGGCACTGGACAAATGTTTATTTCTAACATCACTTAGATGTTCGGACATCCTAATTTTAAGGGGTCTAGATGTTTGTCCTATGTAAAAAGCACTACATGAGCAAGTCACCAAATAGATAATCCAACTCGTACCACAGTTTCCAAAACATCTAATATCAAATATCCTACTAACATTTTTACTAGAAAATTCTTTGGATTTTCTAATGTATCCACAAAAAGAACAGTGTCCACATGGGAATGAACCCCTAAGCTCCTCCCCTGTTAATGTACGTTGTATCCCCCCAACAAACTTGTATCTTCCTTGTTTATACATATTCAAATAAGAGCCCAATGTACAACCTCTCCTAAAAGAAAATAAACAATTGGGCCCTAAAATTTTAGTTATCTCTGAATTAGCAAGTAATATATTCCAATTTTTATTAATGGCACTCTTAATGACATTAATATTTCTTCCAAATGTTGTAACAAGTCTGATGGGTGTCTCTACTGAAGTATTTTTTCCCTTATATTCCAGTAGTTCTTCACGATTAAATTGTTCTACCCAGTTGGACGCCAAGCTAATTTCTCCACATTTATATCCTCTAGTTATGAACCTATATTTTAAATCTTTTTTATAATATTCATAACTTTCCTGATTGGAACATATTCTTTTAATTCTTAAAAATTGGGTCTTAGGGATATTTTTTATAATATGTTTTGGATGTAAACTGCTTGCCTCTAATAGAGTATTACATTGTGGATACTTTCTAAATATCTTAGAATCCAAAGTATGGTCATTATTTCTAGTAACACAAACATCCAAATACTGAATCTGATTATATTGTACATTTAAGGTGAATTCAATCCCCCAAACATTGTCATTCAAATATTGGATAAATTCCAATAAATATTCCTTGTCACACCTCCAAACAAGCCAGCAATCGTCAAGGTATCTTTGCCATATATCTAACTCCTCTATATATATGTTATGGGTTTTATCATAGATGAGACACTCTTCTGCAATAATCTGTAACAATTCTGTGGTGTCTTTTAACCTAGATCTAACTAAGACTAAAAGAGGTTTTAAATACAAGGTAAGAAATTCTGAGAGTGGTTCTGTCAGTGAACCACGACCAGAGACAATAGGTCTACCTGGTGGTTTCATCAAATTTTTATGAATCTTTGGCAGCAAGTAGAAAATTTGTTTAAGTGGATCTCTAACTGTCAATTGCATTTGAGTTTTTTTATCAATAATTCCTTCCTCAACTGCAGTTAAGGAAGGAATTATTGATAAAAAGCAGTTGAGGAAGGATTTTTTACAGATTATTGCAGATTATCAGTTGGAGCCTGGTTGGTTGATGTGTACACTAGATGTTAAATCATTGTATACCAGTATTCCACATTGGGCTGGGTTACAAGCTGTTGAATATTGGTTAAATAGAAGTGGTTTCTACCAACCAGGCTTCAACACTTTACTAATCTGTATGGTGGAGCAGGTATTGACTAAAAATGTGTTTTATTTCCACCAAGAATGCTATTGGCAAACTCAAGGTACAGCAATGGGGGCATCCTTCACACCTATATATGCGGATTTGTTTATGGGTTATCTGGAAGAATGTCTCATCTATGATAAAACCCATAACATATATATAGAGGAGTTAGATATATGGCGAAGATACCTTGACGATTGCTGGCTTGTTTGGAGGTGTGACAAGGAATATTTATTGAAATTTATCCAATATTTGAATGACAATGTTTGGAGGATTGAATTCACCTTAAATGTACAATATAATCAGATTCAGTATTTGGATGTTTGTGTTACTAGTAATAATGACCATACTTTGGATTCTAAGATATTTAGAAAGTATCCACAATATAATACTCTATTGGAGGCAAGCAGTTTACATCCAAAACATATTATAAAAAAATATCCCTAAGTCCCAATTTTTAAGAATTAAAAGAATATGTTCCGATGAGGAAAGTTATTAATATTATAAAAAAGATATAAAAAATAGGTTCATAACTAGGGGATATAAATGTGGAGAAATTAGCTTGGGGTCGAATTGGGTAGAACAATTTAATCATGAAGAACTATTGGAATATAAGGAAAAAAATATTTCAGTAGAGACACCCATCAGACTTGTTACAACATTTGGAAGAAATATTAATGTCATTAAGAGTGCCATTAATAAAAATTGGAATATATTACTTGCTAATTCAGAGATAACTAAAATTTTAGGGCCCAATTGTTTATTTTCTTTTAGGAGAGGTCATACATTGGGCTCTTATTTGAATATGTATAAACAAGGAAGATACAAGTTTGTTGGGGGGATACAATGTACATTAACAGAGGAGGAGCTTAGGGGTTCATTCCCATGTGGACACTGTTCTTTTTGTGGAAACATTAGAAAATCCAAAGAATTTTCTAGTAAAAATGTTAGTAGGATATTTGATATTAGATGTTTTGGAAACTGTGGTACGAGTTGGATTATCTATTTGGTGACTTGCTCATGTAGTGCTTTTTACATAGGACAAACATCTAGACCCCTTAGAATTAGGATGTCCGAACATCTAAGTGGTTAGAAATAAACATTTGTCCAGTGCCCTTTATAAGCATGTTTTGTCCCATAATAAAACATAATTTCAATTTCAAATTATTGATGCTATTAGGGGAGATCAGATTAATAGATCAGGCTGGCACAGTTTGCTTGACAAGAAAGAAAAAACATGGATTATTAGACTTGGGGGTTTGTTTTCTCCAGGTATGAATGACCACTTATAAGAATATATATATATATATTTTTATATATATATATGTATACTTTTTTAGTTTGATACCTTTGAATGATATCCGAAGTATTCATTTTTTAATATACCTATAATATGTATATTTGTGTTGTACAGCTTTAAACCATGTCCTTAATAATTATGGGTTAATTATGCAATTAACTTTGGGCTATATAATATGAGTTGACATTATTGGTCAACATCATTGAAGAAGGCTTGATGCTGAAACCGGTATGATCGTGGATCTAAAATAAATATTGTTCCTGTGCGAATTGAGGTGCTGGCTGTTTATTTGGATTTTTGGTTTTGCTTTTTGGCCTTTGCACCGGCCCATCATGCGAGTTCAGCTGCTGATTTACTAGTAGCATGTATACCTTTATTTTTACATGACTTTTGGCATTTTTAGAAAAAAATAAAATTTAGATTTAGCTGTTTTAGATAGTGATGCTTCTATGCTGCAGGACACTGTGGCTGAGATAGATAATTTTTATTCACTTGTTCATCTTTTTCTCCAGATAAAAATCAAAGTTACGTGTATACTATCTGAATGTATACTTAAGTTCCTTGTTTTTACAGTAAACATATTCTGTTATACTAAAATGTGGCTATGGGTGTGAACATGGCTCCCATCTTGTTACAACTGAGTGAGAAAGGAGCTAGTTTTATATCAATCTATATTTTGATAATATTAAATTTTATCTTTCTTTTAGTGACAACTTATATTTAATGTAGGAAATTGACAAAGATCAATTACAAACATGATGAGTAAATGTAATACTAGTGGTTGCTTTTGTCAGCTTCAGTTGACATTTTTGAGTATCTGGTTAAGCTTTTGGGTGTGAAAATAGTTCTTGTTCCTGTTGGCGAGTTTCATCAAGTGTTTACAGAAAACCAGCATTTTGTTAGCACTTAGATTCAAAATATTATCATATTTGACCCCTTAACAAAAATATTATAAAAAGATAAGCTGTAAGGTTTTCTAGGTTGACATCTTATGACAATTTATGTACAAACTTTGTTTTCTTGCTGAACTTTTTTGTAGAAAGAAATTATAGATTTGATTATTTATAGTATATTCTGTATCCTGTATCTAGTGATAGGAATTCAGAATATACACCCATTTTGAGATTAGATAATCTATTGACCCAAAAGGTGTTAATGAGAATGTTGCAGACTTTAGTAACAGTTTGCAGATTGTTGATTGATACACATGACATTAAGAAACTCCTCAGGGAGAACATCAAAGTTTTAATGGGTAATGCTGAAGGTTTTATATTTTTATTTATTCATTTTTGTGTGTGTGCATGGGAAAGCTTCTAATGTTAAGACTATTTTGCACATTCATTGATTCTTACTAAACTTATGGTCAATGAGCTATTCAAGAAGCTCAGTCACATCACCTATTGATGGGAGACTAACATTTTCCTCCATTAAGTAGATTTTACTTATATGGTGCTTGTAAATACTTAAAATCACCCTTCCAGTCTGGTTTTGAAAGTTACTAGAAAAGTATTCTACTTGATAAGAAAGGGCAGCCTATTCCACAAATGGGGAATATGTTGGGCCAGGTACCTATTTAACCATTTGGTGACATGTATAGACCTCTTGCATTGGTCAAGAAGCTAGCCTGAGTCAGCTGTTTGGAAGGCAGTTGTACTTGCCATTATATTACAAATACTAGTGAACCCTGGTACTACTAATACTAGTAAACCTTAATAAGTTTTAGGGCCACTTGTATTCAGTCTTCAGATAAACTAGGAGGTACTTCTCCTCATGCCATTTGTAGATAATGTAGGTTCATTAATTCTGGCCATGTTCTCATCTTTTACCATGTTGCTAGAACTTTTGGAGTTGATTTTCATTTTACCTGTAACAGCATCTTCATGATTTATATTGCTAAATGAACCAGTTGTGACAATTTCTATGCTGTGAAAATACCAAGGAGATTGGCCAAGATAAACCAAATTAACAATGCTTTTTTTTGTTCAGCCACAACTTGATTTGCAACAGATTGAACAAGTTAATATTGTTTATGTTTGGTTGTAATGGACAAACTTTGTATGTGCCAAAGAAATTTAGCTGGAGTACAAAAAGCTCAGGGGGAAAATGTTGCTGAATGTGGCATAGTTTCATTTCTAAGGATCATTTTGATCTCAGACTCATTGTCCTGCAGTATAAATGTATGATTATATAAAACAGCTAAATCCAAAGTGCTGTTAGGGTAAATCACCTGAAACTGTAATACTGTCTTGTGTTTTATAATTAAGTATTTTTGTGTAAGGGATTACCTTTTCTTATCTGTTGATTTTCTGAGATTAATATGTTTATATTTATAGTTGTATCTATATTCATTTACAAATATGTTGCAATAAGCTTATTTTTATTAATGTTCTATATGGCTTTGAATTTATGGGTGATTGCGTGATTCTTGTAAAGATCTTTTCAATTTTTTGTAACGTTAATTTTTCTAATAAAGCCTCTGAATATTTGAGACAAGCATGCTAAACTGAGTGAAGTAAAAGTCCATTGGTGTTCATTATTGCCATTATTTATATTTGGGGAATGGTTAGTAAAGTATACTCAGCAATTTATTAACCTTGGATCACTAAGCAAGATCCATATACACAGACAATATCTGGAAAATGCATAAACATGCACTGGTTAACCACACAAACAGTTTTGATTTTTATAGTCATAAAATAATGAAACTAGGCCAGAACATTTTTAATAGCAAGAGTCTATTTTACTGAATGAGTCAAAACATAGACATTGGTATTTCATTTATAAAATATAAATTTAGTTTTCAAGCAGCATAAGCATCTTAAAAAACAACACCAGGAATTGGAAAGCAGCAAATATGACAAACCAGTAATCACAAAGTGTTTTTTTTAATAAACTCTAGCATCTTGGCATACAATGCCTTCAATGGAGTAGAGTTTTGATTCCACTCAACGAAGTATTGACCAGTATACAGTTCAGATGGAACAGCAATCCACTAATCGTGGGGTGATTTCTTGTGAGGTGGAAGGTTTGAAACTATGAGAAAAATTCTTTAGTGAAAGAACAAAAGGAGAAAAAATACTAATCCATTCTCCTCTATTAGACAAGGTGTGATCAGTACTTTTTTTTTTTCTGCAGAAATGCAACAGATGTTTGAGAAGCTAGATAAACGTATATATAAAGAACTGTCAGTACATTTTAATATTCTCAACTGCAGCATTTAGAACTTGATGTGACACCCTGTGGCTTAAGGGCTTTCAAAAGCCCTACAACCCCGTTTGACATGAGTGATGAAGAAGATGTTATATTTCAAATAAGCTGGGTTACTGCAGCTCATAAGTGTTCCATTGAATGGATTTCCATTCTAGTGAAATGGGATTTACTTAAGCAACAGAAATTAAAGGAAGAAATATCATCTACTTGTGACCAATTGGCAGTTGATATTCTTGTTGGCCAATTAAAACAGTTTCTGGGTGACATTAACATTAAGTTGGCTGAATGAGAAAAACAGATTTTAGCTGTTAAAAAGAAAAAACTGCTGAAAGACTTGGAGGATTATAAAGGAGGCTTAGCTTTTCTTTGGAAGACCAGTCAGAATACTTGTCATAAAGACGTTCATTTCCAAGTCCCAGAAGAGCATAAAAATCCATCAGAAGACACGGGTGCACTTTCTGAACATATGGAAGAGTCTACGGATTGGGATAGCGATTACACAGACTATCCCGAATTACCAGTGGCAAAGGAGCCAAATTATATGAAATGGACTTTTCATGAAGACAGCATTGAGGAAAACCAGAAAACGGGGGAGAACTGCCATCTGGTCACAGAGGGACAATTATGCACAACAGCGAACAACTACATACCAACAGTAACAACAAAGGTACAAAAAATTCAGGAAGAACTGATGGTGGGACTTTGTTTAATAGTGATTATGTAATAAATTTGTCTGGTTACATTTTAAATGATCAGATGATTATGAGGCTGCTGTGTTAAATCTTGGTTTTAAATTTGTCCTGACTGTAATACCTTGCTAGACTTTATATAATTAAAAAAAGAAAGCTGCATCTTTGGAATTTTTTCCAGAATAGTAAAAATGATAGTTTTATGGAACAACAACTTGACAAATCATGTGACACTGATTCAATTTTTTATTTATGTTTTTCTGAGCTAGATAGTTCTGGTGAATGCAATGCTTATTGTAAATTAAATACAAGAACAGTGCCTTTTAAAATGCAATTTATTCCTGCATTTAACCATGAGGGTATGCAGCAATTTTCCATTATAGTTAATTTTTCTGTTGAGAATAATTACCAACAATTTATTAAATGTAAAATCAGGTGAAGTATATTTTAACCAAGTTAGAATGGGATGCCTTGCAAACTATGATTCCTCATATCTATCTCTGTTGAAACTGTCTTCCCCACCCCCCTCCCTCATTTTAGTTTCTATAGCTTGTGTGTTAACTCAAGGTTCCCTTAATTTGCTGTTAATAGTAGCCTGCATTTAAAGTGGATTGTTGAGAGACAGCCTTACAAGTCTCTCTGCAAATATATAGAGCTGAGTATATTTTTTTGTATTATTCTGTATTATAGAGCTAAACTGTTACTTAGATATCTGTTGTCTTACTGTTCTGCAAATATACAGATATCAGTATATATTTTTTGGTTATAATTTGCACTGTGATTCCTCATATCTATCTCTGTTGAAATTGTCTTCCCTACCCCCCCTCCCTGTTCTTGGTTGTAGTTTAAATTTGGTGGCTTTTGCAGTGCCGCCCCACTGTAGATTTGATCTAGGACACTCCCCCAGTCCCATCTCTTTACCGCATTCTACCTAATAAACCCTTTCTGCACTTGCTTTTAGTGCTTTTTAATTTAATTACATTTTTTCAAACTGTGTGTGGACTAATATTGCTACATACTCAAGTGTGCCAGCTTGCACTGCATGTGAATTGTTTTTACTACTGTTTTTGCTACTTTTCTGGAAAAAAAAATGTTCTGCTTTTACTGTATTTGTGTTTCTTCCTACTTTATCTTGCTTTTGCGTCATCTTAAAAGTACTCAGTTGTATTTATTACTGCTTGGTGTAACTCATTCTAAGCATTTTAGTTTAAGCACATGGGCTTCAGACCAGTTATTTTACATTAGGAAGGTTTGTGGTCTGCACTGTAGTGGCAGAACAGGTAGCTTACATCCTTCTAAGTTGGGAACTGCTGATTGAGGGCTCAGTGTCTGTTATTCTAAAAGTGTATTAATTCTGGTTTAAGCACTTGGGCTTCAGGCCAGTTATTTTACATTAAAAGGGTTCGTGGTCTGCACTCTTGTGGGAGGAGAGGCTGGACTCTGCCCTTCTGAGCTGGGAATTTCTGGTTAAAGGCTTATAGTGCCTGCATATTTGAACTGCTTCTTACTGAAATTGGTACACCTTGTTTGCTGTAGTGTAGACTAGATCCAGGCCTGCTGAATCTAGCTTTGTTTGTATAACTTGAGCACTAATCCAGGCATTCTTTAAAGTATTCAATTGTATTTACTACTGCTTGGTAGTAACTTGATTAAAGTGTAGCTATCATTCTAAGTCTTTTGGATTAAGCACTTGGGCTTCAGACCAGTTGTTTTACATTAGGAAGGTTTGCGGCCTGCACTGTGGTGGCAGGACAGGTAGCTTACATCCTTCTAAGTTGGGAACTGCTGATTGAGGGCTCAGTGTCTGTTATTCTAAAAGTGTATTAGTTCTGGTTTAAGCACTTGAGCTTCAGGCCAGTTATTTTACATTAAGAAGGTTCGTGGTCTGCACTCTTGTGGGAGGAGAGGCTGGACTCTGTCCTTCTGAGCTGGGAATTTCTGGTTAAAGGCTTATAGTGCCTGCATATTTCAACTGTTTCTTACTGAAATTGGTACACCTTGTTTGCTGTAGCATAGACTAGATCCAGGCCTGCTGAATCTAGCTTTGTTTGTATGCTTGTTGTTTGTTTGCTTGTTATTTCCCTGAAATGCTAATACCACCTAAAACGTGGCTTTTCAGCGCTTCTGTGGATCCCTAGTGATATCTGCATTGCTTACTGTACTTATTTCCTTGTTTCACTTAAAAGAAAGTTACTGTTTGTTGTTTTTGCATTTAAGTTACCTGTAACACATTGCATTTAAGTTACCTGGCACTTGCTCACTAAAGCAATTATATAAGTCAGCACTAAAAAATTAAAAGCACTACACCCTCACAAACTCCCCTTGAGTACCTTGTTCCCCATTGGCCCTTTTTTTTTCAATTATAAAGGAATTCCCAATACTATTCTAGCATGTCCAAAGGTCAGTTGCCAATCTCCTCTCCGGTCCAGCTGGTGAATCTGGGAAACTTGAGGCAATGTTACAACTGCCTCATGTACACAGACAACCCACTCCTCCTCCCAACAAATTCCAACACATGTGAGGGATGCATCCATATAGCCAAACTGGAGGCTCTCTCAACTCAGTACTGGCGTAACCAGTTAGGAGGAGAAGGAAACCACACTCACTACAATTCCAGTCTCACATAAACCTACCACGACAGCAAACCAAACACATAAACACACAAAAACATACTCGGAGGCTCTAAATAAAAATCTGCCTAAGCAGCAGAGACCTCCAAAGCAGACACCCAAGCAACCGCTACCCCAAAATAAAACACGTGCAACACATACCTCACAAAGCCAGTGTGCCGAACAGTCACAGCCCTTAAGGCTAAACAACACACCTGATACACTTGTAATAGGTGACTCTATCGTCAGGCACACTGACGTCCCGCTCACCAGGCTGAACAAGGAGAAGGTCATGGTGAGCTGCCTGTCGGGTGCTAGGATCCGCCACATAACACAAGCACTCAGGTCACTCCAAGGCAAGTACAAATATGACTCAGTCATTGTCCATGCTGGTGTGAATGACCTGAGACGTACCTCCCTGGACTACATGAAAAAAGACATAGAGGAGCTCTCTGAGCATGTGGCCTAGGCCGGTATGATCCTGACCTTGAGTGGCATCTTACCCTCACCAAGAATGATGCCACAATATGAAGACAAGATGATCAATTTCAACAATTGGCTTAAGTATTGGTGTCATTCAAAGGGGATCCAATGCCTGTCAGCCTGTGATGACATGCTCAACAAGCCACGATGCTTCGCTAGGGATGGCTTGCACCTGTCACCCCTGGGTTTTCGGATATTGGCAAAGGCTCTTGCTACCACCATAGTGCCTTTTTTAGGCAAGGCTCAAAAGACAAACCCACCTCCATAGGTATCACAAGGGATAAGAAACTAAGAGTAATGCTACTCAACGCCAGAAGTCTAAACCTCAAGATGCACGCACTCGAAACTCTCCTTAGCATGGAGAACATCGATATCTGTGCAGTAACAGAAACCTGGTTCAAGGCTCCCGAGAGCATCCCAGCACTACCAGGTTATACCTCATACCATGCTTTTTGGCCCCAAAATTTGGACCGAACCACAAAAGGAGGGGGAGTATCAATATTCGTCAAAGATACCCACACCTCCAGGTTGGTGGCACAGCACGAAGCATCAGAGACTATCCATATGCAACTAACAGTGGGTAAAACTGCCTTCCAGTTTATAGCCTGCTACAGACCACCCTCCCAAACCCAGGAACCCCACTCGGCCTTCCTGAGAACACTGAAAAATATGAAGGTCTCTCCAAACACCATTATATTGGGCGACTTCAACTACCCAAACATAGACTGGGAGCATTACTCTAGCTCCAACACCCTAGCCCAAAGGTTCCTAGAATTTATAAACTCAAATGCTATGGAACAATTTGTTACCACTCCCACAAGAGGGGAAAACATACTGGACCTGATCATCACCGACATGGGGACTCTATGCTCCAGATCAGAAGTGTATCCCTCACTGGTAAGATCAGACCATAAACTAATCTCACTGGATATTCACATCCCGACCCCACCTCCTGCCCAGAAAACCACAGTGAAAAACTTCTCTAAAGCAAATTTCACACTCCTCAAAACTGAGGTGGAATCCTTCAAAGCCCCCGGGCCTGTGGACAATACGTCCCAGACCGCAGAATCCTTTATAAATGCATTCTATGAACACCTTCAGGAATGCATGGATCATGCAATCCCAAATAAAACCAAGACCCAATCCTCCAAATGCAGATGTCCTGTCTGGTGGACCCCAGCCATAAACAAACTATACAATAGAAGGAGGAAGCTACTAAATGATAGAGCAAAATCCCAAAAAGGGAAGGCATCTCTGATCAGTATTAGCAAAAAACTACGGGCACTCATAAAATCGTCTAAGGCCATCTTCGAGAGAAAAATTGCACAGGACACTAAGGATAATCACAAGGCTTTCTTTAGTTATGTTAGGAACCTGGGTGGGAATTCCCAGATATGCTCAGAATTAGTCCAAAATGACAAAAAATACACCGAACCCACAGACGTTGCCAACATCCTAGCTGACAGGTTCAGCACAAACTTCTCCCCCCCTCCCCACCAAAAGGGCAAATATCTATACCAGCACAGTGCTGCCCCCCTGACATCTCAGATGCTGAGGTAAGAGCCGCCCTCTCCAAAGTAAAAAACACAGCATCAATGGGACTAGACGGTGTCCCGGGCTGCATCCTACATGAACTCCAAGAAGAGCTAAACCCAAACATAAAACTACTGTTCAATCTCAGCCTTACTACAGGATATGTACCCAAAGAGTGGCGTACAGCAACAGTGGTCCCTCTCCACAAAGGTGGTGCCTCAACGGATCCTGGAAACTATCGCCCCATAAGCCTGACTAGCTTGGTCTGCAAAGCTATGGAAAGGATCATCATGGACCTCATAAATAAAGATATTGGGGACCTACAGACACTGGATCCTACCCAGTTTGGCTTTTTTAAGGGCAGATCCTGCCTCTTAAACCTGGTTGATTTCTTTGAAACAGTCACCAAGGCCATTAATGAGGGGAAGGTGGTCCACACAGCCTACCTGGACCTCGCAAAAGCCTTTGATACAATAACCCACTCGGGCATTATAGATAAGCTCACCAGCTTAAATATAAACCCCTATGTCACTAGATGGGTTGCAAACTGGCTCAACGACAGAACCCACATGGTTAGAATTGCTGAAGCCATGTCAGACTCCAAACCAGTTACAAGTGGCATCCCACAAGGCTCAGTCCTGGGACCTCTCTTGTTCGGTATATATTTCTCGGAGGTACAGGCCAACACGGAAGGACTGTGGCTGACCAAGTTCGCAGATGACTGCAAACTGGGTGCCATAATCAACTCTCCAGCTGACACAAGCATCCTCCAAAAGGGCCTCATAGAAACAGACAACTGGTGCCAGAGCCATGGCCTCAAGCTAAACACCAAAAATGTATAGTCATCCCCTTTGGCAAAAACAAAGTGCCCACAAATTACCACATAGGTGGTAATCCATTAAGTACAGAAGAAGTAATTAGGGACCTGGGGACCCAAGTTGATAGCAGTCTCTCATTTGACAACCACATGGCCAAAGTGGTTAGAAAAACATTTTATATAGCCCACCTAATCATGAAGGGATTCACATCTAGATCAGGGGAGGTCATCGTGCCTCTTTACTCATCCCTCATCAGGCCCATAATTGAGTACAATGCCCCTTTGGGATGTACCTTACCAGACACCTGCAGCAACTGGAAAGACCCCAAAAATACCTCACCAAGAGGATCAAAGGGCTCAAACAAATGCCATATGCTGCCCGGTTAAAGAAACTCCAGCTCTACTCAGTGGCATACCGCCTGTTCAGGGGCGATCTGTGCCTGACATATAAAGCCATGTCCAACCCGGAATTAATGGACATGCTGCACCTCAGAAAATCCAAATCCCATCGAGCTACGCGCTTGAGAGACTTGAACCTCAGCACTGAAATAAATAGGACATGCTGGAGGGACAGATTCATAACCCAGAGGCTCTCTTCACTCTGGAATAAAATCCCAGTCCAGGTTAGGCAGAGTCCCTCATTGACTCTCTTCATGAGGAATCTTGATGAGTGGATGGGAGATCGTAGGTTTAACCCGGGTATCACTTCTGTGTCACTGTTAGACAGAGGCACAGTATACTAACCTCGAAAAAGGCATAGCAAAATTAATTTAAAATGGGTGGCAAAAGCCAAACACATTCTGGCTAGGCTTATAAATGCCCTAGGGCAGATAGCCTAGTATGAACCTATGAACCTATGAACTTTGTGTAATAATAAATAAATAATTTTTAAACCAGCAGATAAAGGGAATAAGCTGGTTATGTTACTCTATGAATAATATCTTAGGATGTGTTATGAGCATTTGAATGATGAAGATACATATAGTATAGCTGATATTGAAGGCTATAGGAAAGCTATTTTAAATTATGAGGAGCTGCTACTAAAAGGAAACAGGCTAGGATATTTTATGGATGATGAAGTTAATAAAAAATTTAGTGTAGAAGTTTGCGAGATGGCGACCTTCTACTGTCTTCCAAACATACATAATCATATTTCTAACCCCCCCAGATAGACCAATTGTTCCGGCATGCAAATATTTTTTGAATAAAATTGGTATTTTTTTACATAATTATTTGTTAGAGACAGTTAAAAAACAACTTTCATATATTCAGAACACTTTTAATTTTCTGAATAAAATAAAAGACATTCAGTGGGAGGAAGATATGTTTTAGCTGGTGATAGACATTAAGAGTCTATACACCAGTATTAAACATAATCATGGAATTGAAGCATTGGGGTTTGCATTAGGCGATAGTCCGGTTACTATGTACATTATCGAATTAGTGGAGTTTAGTTTGACAAATAATTATTTTGAATTTAACGTTACTTTGTACCATCAGAAACAAAGCACTGCTGTGGGTGCCTCCTTTGCACCTATGTATGCCAATATTATGATGGGTTTATTTGAGTATGAATATGTATATAAGAACTTATTTTTAATAAATATGTTTGCCAATATTATAGGTACATAGATGATCTTATATTTCTTTGTAAAAGTGGTTATGAGAAGGTTAAGGAGTTTGTGTATGAACTGAATAATAATACATTTGGTTTACAGTTTGAAACTTCAGCCAGTGGCCCACAAGTAGTTTTTTTGGATGTATGTTTGGTAGGCAGTAGTAGTGGAGCTATAACCACTAAAGTACATAGAAAATAAATTTGGAGATATTAATCATTTCCTTAATGACACAAGTTTTCATCCACCACATCTTCTTAAATCCCTTCTGTATGGTGAGTTTATGAGAATCAAATGTCTATGTAATAATGAAATTTATTTGGAAGAGGAATATAATAAAACAGTAGAAATGTTAATTTCTAGGGGATATAAAAAAAATGAAGTGAAGGGTTCCCTTTGTAAGGCTAAGAAGGATAGTGTTAAGAAAACTAAATATAGTTTTAATAGTAACAACATTATTAACACAAAGGAAAATAAGAAAATATACATGGTTATGACGTATGGTTTAATGAGTGACCAAGTAGCTGCAATTGTGAAGAAGTACTGGAGTTATCTTTTGAAATTTAAAGAATTTTTTGGACTGTGTAGAACCCCTGTCTTCTCATTTCGGAAGGGACGTAGTATCAGAGATAGACTTGTGGATAGCAAGTTTAAAGCTCCATGTTATGATGTTTACAGGGACCCCTCCTTAAGGGGCACACACCCTTGTGGAAAATGTATTTTGTGTAAATATGTGGTACAGACTTTTCAGTATATTAATGGTTGTAAGTTTAATGTATTAAGTAGCTTTTAGTGTAATACAGCATGTATTATCTGTGCTTTAAAGTGCCCGTGTGATATGTTTTATGTGGGAGGAAGTAAGAGGGCTTTCAAGCTACATCTCCAGGAGCATGTGAGAGATATTAATAATCGGAAACTCGAAAGCCCTCTAGCGCAGCACTTTTTAGAATATCATAATAGAAATCCTGCAGGTTTGCAGGGCACTATATTATAAAGAATAGAAAAATTTGATGAGTTTTTATGTTAAAAAAGCTTCTGTATAAAGAAGCTCTTTTTATCTCAAAATATGGCACTTTAAGTCCTATGGGGATTAATATATCCTGTAACTGGAAATTTTTAATATAATAGTTGAAGAAAACAGGTGAGTGATATCCGCTTTCTCTGAGTGTAGCCCACCTTGTGTAGTGGGTAGAAAATCAGGATGGAAGAACACTCTTACTGGAATGGGCTCAGAGACCATCCAGTGGGTAGCCCTTAGAATGACTGGTGTGACCCCTTGTTGTTCAAGGCTGGGCTTAGTGGTGGAATCTCAGTGGGTCAGTGGGTCGTATTGGAATCTGTAACCTGCAAGGACTGAATAAAGGTTTTCTGTTGGACTGGAACTGGCTCACGGATTCATTTATTTACAGATATCACCTTGCTTGCGTTTATGTTTTATATTTTGTGTTTTATGCCTGAAGGGTGTAAGTCCTGTACTCAGGTTTATGTCTTTACTCTTATGATTTTTAACTCTGAACAGTCCTTCTAATGGCTAACTAGGTCCTTTTCAGGAACCACAAAGGACCCACTGAGATTCTACCACTAAGCCCAGCCTTGAACAACGAGGGAGCACATTAATCCTTCTAAGGGCTACCCACTGAATGGACACTGAGCCCAGCCTTGACAAACAAGGGGGCACACTAGTCCTTACAAGGACTACGTTTGGACCTCACTGAGGACCCATCTGGACTGACAAAGGTTGTTATCAGGACCAACTAAGATCTGTCAACAGGGCCCGACCCTGTTAGCTCAGAGAAAGGATCAGAGGTGGGAACCAAACCACCTTCTAGTCCTCCAAGTACCCTAACAGGTACAACATGGAAAAAGTCCTTTTTAGGACTACAAAGGTCTTCCTCAGAACCACCACTCCACACCACAAAGGCTCTTTTAAAAGCCTCAACAGTCTTCCTCAAAACTACAAAGCAACAGCTAAGTCCTTTTCAGGACTTAGACTTGTACCACCTGGAGAAAAAAACATTCCATTAAGAGTGTTCTTCCATCCTAAAGTTTTAATATAATGAATGATTGATTAGTTAATTGTTTAATTGGGTCATTGTTTAAGTGATTTTTTTGATGTATATAAGGTGCGTTTTTAGTACTGACTTTTTACTCCATTGAAGGCATTGTATGCCAAGGTGCTAGAGCTTATTAAAAAACACTTTATGATCACTGGTTTGTTGTATTTGCAATTAGGGCAGGCCTTTCGTCATCTGGTGCCCTTAGCCAATAGGCTGCACAGTGCCCCCCCCCACACCACCCGTGCCCATATCCTGATCTACCTACACCATCTAGATTACTGGAAAAGCTCCCCTGCTAGAACGGCGCCCTAGGTGGCCACCTAGTTGGCCTATGTCTAAGGCCAGCTATGCTTGCAACATAAGCATCCTGTTTGGAATACAATGACATAGTCAGGCCCATGGAGGGAAAACTATATTAATTCACTATGCATATAATATAGCAGCACTTTCTGACTCTTCCTTTCAGATTTGCCTCCTTTTTACACTCATGTTCACTGGCTTTATATGGGGAAATCAATCTTCTGATTTATAGCGAACCCCCCCCCCATTAGTAGCAACTACAGAGGAGCACTTGGCTAAGAGATCACTCTCCAGTAATGTCCTAGTCATAAATTTAAGGCTGCTAGAAGACATATAATTGCTTTTTTTAACAATTTTATATATTTTAATGCCAGAGCTTAGGATCTTTCTTTGGGAAATGATAAACTAGATGTGAAACTCTTGCAATAGTATTTGCAACATTTCAGAAAATATTAAAAGTAATTACTGTAGTTATTAAATATTTCTTTTAGAGTCATGATTTAGAAGCATGAAACATTATGTGTATATGCTATAATTTGCTTCCAACTTATGACATTGGATATTTCAATGTCAGAAGTAGGACATTGAACTGAATACAATCCAGTAAAATTTTGAAATCAACAAATCATATGAAAGAGAAAGATCATTGAGAAAGGAGTT
The DNA here is from genome assembly GCF_019279795.1 of Protopterus annectens. NCBI lineage: Eukaryota > Metazoa > Chordata > Ceratodontiformes > Protopteridae > Protopterus > Protopterus annectens. Next base: position 424,954,262 of record NC_056751.1, read on the forward strand.
TTCCACTACTGGCAGGTTTATTCGCCATGTAGTTGATTTGATAAGTCACAGAGGTTGTAACCCCTGTGAGAGGGATGTGGAGCATTTCACTCTCCTACAGAAAATAAAATACTTTAAACATTACCGAATGCTCATTTGACCAAATTTTAAGTTACTTTATAATTTTGGGAAAGTTACATTTGGCTGAATGGCCCTGTCCCTATCATATTGGTAACTACATCTCTTAACGCTTTTTCTAAATCAGTAACTTGACGTCAGTAATTCAGCTGCCCAGAATGCTTCATCAACAGATTATTTAATTTAGTGTGAGTTACAAACCACTTTAAAGCACTGTCAATTTAATCTGTAAGTGCAAGGCATTGTAGCTGTTTCTTACCACTGGAGTATTGTTGACATACTGTGTATCTAGAACTATAATGTCTAAATTTCTGTCTGCTACTGAAGGCAATTTATAACGCTATGCATTACATGTATATATGGTGGTATATATGTGGGAATTTCTGCTTGTAGCAGTGTTCATTTGGACTTATATGTTTGGCATATTCTTATTTTTACTGTTTCTGAGGAAACTTTCAGTAATTCTGTCAGAAGTGCAGTGTGTATGTGTGCTGTTATACACTAGAGGCTGTCTCATGCAGTCTTTAGTTATTATTTTGCTTAATTTTCATCTTTTGACAATACAATGTTGCAAAACGTGGATTTTTTCAGCATTTATACATATTTGTTATAAGAGTGGAAAAACACCAGTATGAAGACCACCACGATAATGCAGCAAAATCAACTTCTTTATTTAGGTACAAACAAGAAAAGATGAGCGCTTTCACGTACGGACTGTACGCTTCTTCAGATCTCATATTTGTTATAAGTATAGCTCTGTTCAGTGTTTTTAACATCAAATCACAATTTTACCACTAATTATGTTATTTGAATGTAATGTGGAGATTTTACTCTCTCTGAGAAGAAAATGTAGTTTAACTTGATAATAAACATTTTATTGCAGTTTAATGAGGTTAAAGTGTGTGGATCTCATTTTTAATACTTGTTTGGCACATTGGTTGCTTTGTTTTTTTGCAGTTTGTGTACTATAAATTCTTTAAATTCTGTCAGTTGTAAAAAGATTCTGAATACTGTTCAATTTTGTTTTTTTTTTTTGTGATGCTAGGATGGTTTGGCCGAATTTAGTTGTACTGGGACATTCTTATTGCTAGAAACTTTAAGTGCTTATTGCAATACATTATCTAGTACTCAGTTTATTATTCTGGCTGGTGTTTTCTACCCTGACTTCATGGATCCTAGCCGTGGTACCTCCCATGAAATCTGGTTGCATTTCTGTTTACAGACATGTTTATGCCTACTCATACCTTTGAATTGCATATAGATATATATTTGCACTTACACATACATTTCTTTTTGCATTTACCTACATGTGTGCAATGTGTTTAAAAAATATTTTTGATAAGATTTAAAAAATACTATAGAAATCTTTCATTCTCTCCATCACCTGATCCACCCACTCTGCCACCTGGTCATACCTCTGAAAGTTATTATATCTGTGTTGTGGTACTAGTGGCCAGAGTGGATGACCCCTGTTAGAGATGACTGGTGCTCATCCAACTCTTGCCACATGTACATTTTTTTCACTGCGCCCAATGTACTGATGCCTCATTTTTTTATAAGTGCAAATCACTTAAGGGCTAGACTACACTTTTGCACTCCTTATTAGATCAGCTTGTAGCTTGGCCTTATGCCTTCATTGGTGCTGCCATTTTTCAAAGTGCCTGGACCGGAATGAAGACTGTAAGTACATGGCTGTGGATCACAGGTTTGGAAGCATTCACTCTGGGGTGTGTCAAACTATACAGGACAAGCATGGATTATGCATCTTGAATGTGCAGTCTACATGGTATCTGACTCCATTTTCCCTTTTCCTAAGCATAAGGACATTTATGATTAATTAGGCTTGTTCACACACACACACTCATGAAGACAGCTTGATTCAGTGCCACTGTGTACAGCTTGTCCACAGCTACCTGAGGCCTAGTTAAGTGGATGTGTTGAGATATAGAATCATGTATTGCTGTGATTCGTAGATATAAGCATAACTACACCCATTTTGCATACAAAACACATAAATGAGCCTCAGTTTAAGCAAATAACTTTAAGATCGCCTATAAAATTGTTACCACCCAAAATATCCACCAAATATTTTAAGTACACACAAACTTAAACAAGTAAGAAAACAGTTGCAAAAATATTAGAAATTATTGGGAAGCAGTTAATACTAATGTTAGAAAACAATGTTTACTAGGAAAATTGTATCTTTATTGATCTGATGATTGGATACAGGTGATTCATGTTAATATTGATTACATGAATGTAATTTATAAATGGGGATTCATGACAGCAGCACTGGAAATAAATGGGGAAATAGTCATAATAGCAATATGAAAGACAGGTTTCAAATATATCTAAATATATATATATATATATATATATATATATATATATATATATATCTGTCACTCATGTACGAAAAATGGTAGTATAAATAAAGACAAGTAGTAGGGAAAAGATACAAGTCTGTTAGCAATGGCATAAGATGACAGTGTAATGTTAAGTGCTTGCTGATGATGCTTAACACAACACAACTTTAACTGGCTGAATTTAGACATGCAATATGCATATATGATTATGGTGTTGTGTCAGCATACATGATTTTATATTAAGATCATTGATTTATTTGTGAGGAACGCGGGCATGATTTTGTTGCTGTGTTCTTTGGCAAATGAGTTGATCAAGTTTCAGTATATTACTTTGGCATGTTGTTTTAGGTAAATGAATTATACAGCAGCAGAGATCCAGACAACGGACAATTTTAGCCATTAACAGAACTGCATCATTGCAGTAGCCCTTCCGACATATAGCAAACATCTCTTTGGAAAAGTAGGACCCAAACAAGCTGAGATAGTGAAGGCCTGGAACCAAGTTGTTATAGATGTAAATGCTGTTGGCAGAAGGAACCACACATTAACATAGTGTGAGAAGTGGGGGAATAATAAAATAGAATGGACAACAGTAAAGTCAAGACAGAATGTGATTACCTCTAACACTACTGGGGGGGAGGTCAAATGCTTATTCCTTTAACATCTGATGAGGATACCCCCTCTCCATTCCATATGATGACTACAAAAGAGATGACAATACACTGGTGTAATCGGAGGTGGTGTGGGAACTGGCTATTACCCATGTCTGTAGCATCCACAGATATCTGCTTAGGAAGGTTGGTTTGACCAATGTGATATTTTTACATAGAGAAATGAATGCTGAAAAGGAATGATAACATGTTACATGTGATAATTACTGATAACAGGCAAACGGTCCAGTTCTTCACCTAATGACATTAAACAGAGTGTGCATGATGAGTGTCCTCCACTCCTCCTTATACAGCATACAGTAGAGTATGCCAGAATCTGAGTTGTGATGTATTTAATTCTTTACAGGGCCAGCAGGAGAAACAATGAGTTGCACTGTACCAGTACATTTAGAGAATATTAGCAGTGGAAGGGGTCCTGCTGCTGCTGCTGATAACATAGTTATTTTTCTGAGACAGCCCGAGGAAAGGGACACAGTCACTAAGTTTAATGGCAGGGTTTTACACCCCACAACATGTTAACTCTATAGGAAATGATAGTGAATCACAAAGTCAAGTACATAATGACATTACATTACAGGTTGCACAGGGAGAAAACCCATGCACCTCTACAATTATATCTTCAAACCAACAGGAACACCTTTGGGATGATGGCAGAAATTCAGAGACAGTAGTGTCCACAGTGACTACTTTATAAAAGGGTGCAAGGCGCAGGAATATGTCACATGTACCCCAGGAAACACATTAAACACTGGTTGCCCTGCAGCAAATGTGCCATGCCATTTTAAGCTCAGTGCACTGCCATAGGGAGTCAGCTGGAAATGGTCATAGTTCTCCAGGGTGTATGTGAGGATTTCCAGCACAATATGGAAATGGCAGAGAGTAGGGGTAATGCCATGATAACACTGATACATAGTATGGTGCCATCTCAAGCATTCATGTCTGCCTTCATTGGAACACTGGTGAGGACTTACCAGACTCAAGTAAGAGTCATTGTTGGAAGGGGAAAAGGACAGGGTACCATCTGGACACTTGGGGGCATATCACATCTTACTATAAGTGCTTCTCAAAAAGGTAGTGAAAGTAGTAGGGTAGAACAGACACAACAGAAATCATGCAAGCCATGTCAGTGCTCATTTACACATAGCAGAAGGTCTCATTCAAGGTCCTAGTCCCACAACACTGTGAGGTCAGTGTCTATAGGATCACCTGCATCAAATAAGCCATGGCATCACAGCAAATCTCCATCCAGCTCATATTACAGACCCTCTTCAAGATCACATACACCTTCATCTACCCTGTCTTCAAGAGACATTATGTATAACTGATTTGAGCTTGATCTCCTGTGAGACAGACTAGATATTCAAGGTACTTATAGTCTGACTTTTACAGAGATGTCAATATTTAACTTGAAAGGCAATGAGTTATTAAGACAAAAAAAATAAAAGAAGTAAATGCTGCAGAATACATGAATGCAGAATGTAACCTAGTATTAAGACACTTTACACCCGCATGCTTTTCTTTTCGATAATGGTAATGCTTACAATTAAAGGAGATATCTGGAAAGAAAGCTACATGTCATAACATTCAAATTGCACTGATTTGCACCATTAATGGCCTATCCATTAGCAAGAGTTTCAGTTCAGTAATACTACAGCTGACAGTTACACATTACATAAAACAAATATTACATGCTATTAAGAGAAGCACTACTTAACAAAGATTACAGGAGTATCACTGCTGGCACTTCACCCTCAGCGTACAAGGATTTACATTGTTTCTCATTAGCATCTCATTATTTGTTTCTTTGCTTATGTTTATTCGCAGTCATTGCAAACTTCTGTAACTGGCCTCTATGAATCGTGCCTTTGCTGTGCAAACACGCTGACAGCACGGATTGACTTTGTGTTCGCATAATGACTATTTTACCAGCTCATCTCTAGTTATACTATTGAATATTCCAGCAGGAGTTACAGTGTGGTTACATTTCTGATAGAACATTAGCAGTAGCTACGAATGGCTGATTATGACATACTACAGTCTTCCTTTGTATAATTAAGTAAAAGTCGGTGACTGGGATGGGGGTTATGTTGGGATTAGCCCAGATGGTATGCTAAAGATGGAGTAAATCCCACCAAGGTTGTTTCCCCATATATACCAAGGATTATTACATTTATGTTGTGGTATACATGGCACTCTAAGATTTTTATTTTATTTTTATTTTCAAAAAACTGAGAATTCTTCTGTGTTTTACAAATTTTTTAACAGATAATCTTCCTTTTGTTTTTACTTTTTTATGATGGCTAAAGAATATAACAAGAAAATGAGTTTCACATGCACAGCACAAGCGTCCTTTACTTTCAAGATAGTAATGAAATATATAAACAGAAAATAAGAAATGTAATATTTATATCAAATACAACACAGAAATTCAATGCTAAATCATCTCTCCCCATTGTGTTCAGTTGACATTAATGGATTAAAAAGTGTTATAGTCCATAAACCACAACTTCTCCCATATTACAACCAATATAAAGCCAAGTGACTTCCTTCTACTAAGCCTAAATATTAGAAGTATATCCAACAAAGTCCATGAACTCCATGCCACCATTGACTTATACTCCCCAGATATTGTCATCCTGACAGAAACCTGGCTAAAACCTCACATTACCAGTGAGCAAATACTCCCTACAGGTTACAGCATACTAAGAGTAGACCGGCTAAACAAAAAAAGGAGGTGGTGTAGCTATAATATTTAAACAGCAGCTAAACATCCAGATCTTAAAATCATCAGCTCCACAAATAGGCAATGAAGAAATAATATATACCAACCTCAAAATTAACCAAAACAAAACCACCAACATAATTGGATGCTACTTCCCACCTGGCCAAAACATCCCTCCACTAGAAAACCTCCTTAGGTGGTCTTCCCACCAACTCCCTCAAGAAACTATCATCTTAGGTGATTTCAATATTGACTGGCAGTCCTGTTCTGGCAACAATCCAACCCATCATGTACACCTTCATGGCTTCACCCAACTAGTCCAGTCACCAACAAGGATAAATAAAAACTCCAGCAAGCACACAACCCTGGATTGGATACTAGTCAGTAAGAACCCCCAGTCATATATAACAGGCTGCTTATCAGATAGCCTCAGTGATCACTCCCCAACATTCCTACTCAAAAAATACCTGTACCAAGCTAAACCTGTCATCTATCGTCAAATACGTAAAAAAATAAATTTTAACTCACTCACATTCATCTCATCCCTCAAAGAATGTAACTGGCATGCTCTAAAGTACCTCAGTCCAGATGACGCAGTTGAATTTTTTAATACTACCTTCCTGAACATCCTTAATTACCATGCCCCCATAAGATTTTCCAGAACCAAAGCACAACCCTTCCCATGGCTACAGAAAACCACTAAGTCAGAAATGAAAAACAGGGATAAAGCCTGAGAGCACTGGCGCAAAACCAAAACCCCCAAAGCTAGACAAACATTCCTAGAACTACGCAACAGTGTCAAAAAGCTAATAAAACAGGACAAATTCCAGTACTACCAGTCTGCCCTAGACTCCTCACAACACAGCCCCAAACAATTCTGGTCCTCCATAAACTCCATCCTCCACCCAGGTAAAGTCAGTACCCCTCCTCCTAACATCCCTCACTCCTCAGAAAATATTGCTACCTCATTCAACACACACTTCACCCAAACCATACTATCACTAGCTAAACAACACAACCCTCCTCCCCTCCAACCCACACCTTCAACTAGTAATCTCCCCACTGCCTTCTCTTTTTCTCCTGTACCTACGTCCAACATAAAAAAACTCTTAACTAAACTTAAACCCACCAAATTAGCAGCAGACAACCTCCCAAGTGAATACCTACAAATCGCAGCTGATGCTCTGGCCTACCCAGTATCCATCTTGATTAACCGATCTCTGTCAGAAAGTTACGTTCCCACATTGTGGAAAGTCTCACATATAATTCCCCTCCACAAAGGCGGACCCTCTGCAGAACTAACCAATTACTGCCCCATAGCTATTCTCTCTCCACTCTCCAAAATACTAGAGAGATGCATACACTCTCAGGTCTCACACTACCTCCTTACTAACAACCTCCTTTCCAGTACTCAGCATGGTTTCCAACCAAACCATAGCACCACCACTGCCTTACTCTCCTTTACTAACACTATCCTTCAGCATAAAAACAATGGCTATCTCTCCTCTGCTACTTTCCTAGACCTATCTAAAGCATTTGACATGGTCCCACACAAACAACTTATCTCTGTCCTCAATAACCTATCCTTCTCACAATCAGTCACCAACTGGTTTCAGAGTTACCTGTCTGACCGCCAACAATCCGTTGTATGGCAGAATGACATATCTCCCCAACTACCTGTCTCCATAGGGGTTCCCCAAGGATCCATCCTTGGACCCCTACTTTTCTCTGTTTACACCAATAATCTAGCTTCTGCCACCAAACATGGCACACTCATCCAATACGCAGATGACTCGACCATCATCTGCTCAGCCCAGTCTCTACCCAAACTGCAAAAAGTCACACAGGAAGCCTTTTCTTCTGTTGAAACATGGTTATCTGATGCCCAATTAATACTCAACCCAAACAAAACTAAACTACTCATCTTCCAACCCACCAAACATACATAAAACAACTCTCATTTTAACATCACAGCAAAAGACAACACCACTATATACCCAACTGAACACACCAAATTGCTAGGAGTGGAAATAGACAATAAACTAAAATTTGACATTCACATATCCATGACCATAAAAAAAGTCCACAAAAAACTAGGAGCATTATACAGACATAAACAATTTTTCACCAAAGCAGCAAAGATTTCAATAGCAAATTCCCACCTTATCTCCACCCTACTTTATGCCTCTCCAGTATATACCAACCTAAGGCAATGTGATCTAAACAAGCTAGAGACCTGCTACAACAAAATCGCCAAATTCGCCACAGGGGCATCCTACCGTAGTCACCACTGTCTCTCACTTGCTGAACTGGGCTGGCTTGAACTCCCTCACCTCCTTCAATGGTATCAACTCTCACTCGCCCACAAACTAGTAAACCATCCACTAAATGTCCCATCCCTCCAGAATCTACTCCAACCCTATCACACCACCAGACCACTAAGATCCAGCAACAAAAATCACTTGTAGATCACTAAAGCCAATAACTCTGCTGGTGAAGCACTATTCTCTTGCGCCATAGCCAAATTATGGAACTCACTCCCACCCACAATTACCTCCGTACCATCTTGCACAAACTTCAAAACTTTATTAAAAGCGCACCTAAAAACATGCTGGCTATGCCCTTGCAACTCCCACTCTAATATCATCCACCCCATCCAACTACTACCTTTCTTTCACCTCCACTAACTACCTTGATGATAGCAAGCTCAGATGCTCATAAGCCTAGTACTTATTATACAGCAGGAACTTCTCATTGATAAATTTGTTAATGCCTGTTATGTACTTCACTGATAAAGATTCTAGTTGTCTACTGATGTATTATGTTCTTCATCTGTAAATATGTTGTAAGTAATTTCTATGTTAAATTGTTAATAGCTATGTAATCCAATGTAACTACTGTCTGTTTATTTTACTGTGGAGCTTTTCTCCCCGGGCCTCCGCTGAAAATGGACCCACGTCCAGTCGGACACTCCCGGTCAACAAATTTAAATAAATAAATAAATGTCAACCAAGCCTGTAGTAGATTTTCAGAGGAAATCTCCAGATTCTAAATGAATCAGATGCTTTTTTTTTTTTTTTTGCATATGAACCCCAGAACTAAGATTCCACGTACCATAATGATGCCTTCAAAACTTTTTGTACTTTCTTCCACAATGATGAAATAATGAACCAATCCCACAAAACATGTAGCCAATTGCCTCCTAGGCTGCATCTCTGACACTGTTTTTGACTATTACTGAAGTAATCCATAGAGTCAGGAGTTCTACAACACTTATGAAAATATATTGTTGTGTAATATGATTTCTAGCAGATTCAAAAAAATCTTAAAATACTACCAGATTTTATAAAGTTCTGGGCTGATGCTAGCTGCGAGTTTAAAGTTCTGCCTATCTGTAAGATTATGCCTGTATGACAAATGAATGGAATAGGTTGAATAAGACTGCAGTCTTGCTATCATTTTTCCCTATAAAAAGGCACTGAAGGAAAGATCATTTTGTTTTAAAAGCTGATTAAACTGTACCAGCCTAACTTTAACAGATGGACAGATTGGACGGCGCAGTGGTACAACGGTAGCGTTATTGCCTCACAGCAAGAGTTTCTCCGGTTTGATTCTCGGCTGAGGTGCCTTCTGTGTGGAGTCTGCATGTCTTCCCTGCGTTCGTGTGGGTTTCTTCCAGGTGCTCCGGTTTCCTGCCACATTACAAAGACATGCATCTGGAGTGTTTCTCCCCGAGTCTCCGCTGAAAATTGGCTTTGTTCCAAGTCAGACTTTCCCAGTTAACAAATGTTAAATAAAATAAATAAATAAAATAAATAAAGATGTATAGCTTAGCAATACATATGCTTTAACTGCGTTCTTCAGCTGCATTTCTTTAAGTCTGTCAGAAACTGAATCACACCTTTCTTTGAATATTAATTCTTCATTGCTTTTCCATTTAATTAATTGAACCACCCAGAATGCTAAAGGCAATTGATACGAAGGAAAAGGAATAATAATCAGTTCCTGTTTATATATTTTAAAAACATGACTAAAGAATTAATAAGAAAAATTGCAAACTTGTGTGACAATATCAACTTAAGTTGTAACATTGTAGTCTGCATTTGTAGACATGCTTGTAATTTACTGCATATGTGAACCACTGTCAAGATGGCATAATTATGACTGAAATTCAGCATGCTTTATATATATATACATATATATATATATATATATATATATATATATATATATATATATATATATATATATGTATATACGGAGCTTTTCTTCCCGGGCCTCCACTGAAAATGGGCAACTAGCCCACTTGGGCCATCCCAGTAAACATATGTAAAGGTAAAAATAAAATAAAAAATAAATAAATTAGTCATTCCTTAGACCACTTACTTACCTCTCTGGCAACCTCTGGTTTAGTCCTTTCAGCCACCATCAACCGAGGGTCAGCCATATCCTCTTTGGCTGTTTCTGTGTCTGATTCAGGCATGGGAGAGCCACTTCATCAGGGCCAGGACGACACTCCTTGAAATGATACTTGATGTAGCCTGGGAAAGAAACCTCTTGATCGGGCAGAAATTCCTTCTTTGAGTTGGTCTTCAGCTAAACCTGTAAAAAAAAAAAAAAAAAAAAAAGGTTAAACATTGTTCATCTGAAAACATGGTATCTGTTAGAAAAGATGAGTTACCTTAGCTAGGAAGCTGTCACAGGCTGTTAATCCTGGTGATCAGAAATCCTTGGCTGAAAATGATGGTAGTAGAGAGATTCCTAAGGAAGACATGACAACAACAGGGCTTCATCTCCTGGAGATTCCAAGGACTGAATCTTTGATTCAGAGGAAAGTTGGTCCTCACAACCTCCTCTCAATGTGCAGGATAAATGAGGTGTTTTATGGGAACAAATGGATGTTCCCCCTGAAATCAGGAGATATAATGATATGTCACAAGTAGTTATGCCTCATTCTATTCTAATACCTCCAATAGTGCCAGTCTTGGAGAATGTATTTAATACTGCCTGTAACAATCCTATTTCTCAACCATCAGATCCCAAAAAAAAGATATGCTTTACAACGTTTCTCAGACTAACAAGCATTTGTCACCCCATCTCAGGTGGTCATATCCACATCTTCACTAGGTGGAACAGACTCTTGGTATCCACCGACCCTTCCCCCATGGACAAAGAAGGAAAGGTATTGAAGAGATCTGGTAAGAGAATATTTTATTCTTCTACTTTGGTGTAAGAATTGTTAACTGTTACACTCATATGCAGACAATTTGAGAGAATTTTCTGCTCCACTTCCCTTTAGTGTCAGTCTGAATTCCATTGTTTCTAACATTTTTCAAGTATCAAAAGATTCCTTAAGGAGTGTGTATGATTGTGCAGATACTGTGTCTAGGGCTACTGCTGCAGCATTGAGGTGGTATGTCTAGGTTCATAATCAAACATTTTCTGATGAGATAAAGTCTGAAATTTTATATTCAGCTTTAGATATGCATGTTTTGTTTGTTTGCTACTCAGGTCCTCAAACAATTTGATGATAAAGGAGAATTAATGCAGGGAGTTTCTAAGATTTTGAGTTTCAAGATTTTTCAGACACCCCATTACAATGGGATCTGTGACTGAGACATCTTGTCTGCCACTCGGACAACCAGTCCCAAAAAGCCTCCAATCCTTTCCAACTGTGAAACCTCTGATTTCTTCTGATACCTCCCTGGAGCATTCCACCGAGGAGGTCCCTCGGAAGAAGAAGTGTAAAAGAAGACACTTGGATTCCCCCCAGGAATCGGTCACTACTGACACTGACTTTGATGAAGGGGAGGGGTCCCCCAGATCTTCACCTGACAATGTTTCCTTCATAGACATCATAGAGGTCCTCCATCAGAAAAGCGATTAGTCCTCCCAAAACCCCAACCCAGGTGAGACCAGGCTTTTGGAAACTTTCAGCACCATCCCATCTACTTTCTGGGTGTCTCCCCCTGCAGATCCACTTATTGAATTGGTATCTACCAGGGTATGGAAGGAACTGGACACCATAGAGCCCAAATGGGCAGATAAGATACTCAGTGCTCCCACAGACAGATTATACTGGACCAAAGGGATCCCAGTAGATGACACTGTTGTTGCAACAGCCATCAAAAAGGATCTGGCTCAGAAAAGCTCCTCTGTCCATCCCCCTAACAGAGAGTCTAGGGCTTTCAACAGATTTGGAAAGAAGGTTTATGCTTTGGCTACATTTGCTTTGTGAGCGCTAAACTACTTATCCCATTTCAGCAGACTACAGAGGGACTTGATCAGGGAACTCTCTAGCTCGGTTCCTGAGTCCATGTCTGATGAGGAACAGAAGACTTTTTCCACCAGAATGGCCACTCTCCAATTAATATCCAACTTGTCCATGAGGTTGATTTCCCACACTGCAGAGGGTACCTCAAGGGCTGCCGGTTCCGGCATTGCCATTAGGCACCATGCCAGAATGCAGTTGAGTGACTTTGCGGAACCCTTCAAGGCATCATTTGTCAATGCATCATTTGATAGTTCATCTGTATTTGGCCCCACAGTTAGAGACACATTCTCCTATAGCAAGAGAGATGGAAAGATCCTTCTCCAGGAATCAGCATGCTGGGAAAAAAATGTGGTTCAAGAAGTCTCAAGGTCCTTTTCAGGATATTCAGGGAGACTTATCCCCCAGGGGCAAAGAGGAAACAGTTATGGTGGTATAAGCCAACCCCAGGGCAGAGGGGGTCTGCAAAATCAGGGGTCTCAAGATTCCTTTTTGAATATGCCCTTCTGGTGCTCCTGAAAGGTTGTTTGACTACTGACCCTTGCACCCAGAAGCCTGGATAAGCATCACAAATGACCAGTGGATGCAAAGGATTGTATCCAGAGGTAACCTCATTCCCTTTTTAAATCACCCCAAGCCAAGGACTTACCTCCCTGATGTATGACCCATTCAGAAGGAGGCAGCAGCTGCAGAAATTTCAAAGCTGCTCCGAAAAAGAGTCCTCCAGAAGGTCTCTCCTGACCAAGTCAGATTGGGCATTTATTCAAGGTTTTGTTTAGTCCCAAAGAAGAAGGGAACCTAAGGCCAGGTTTGGATCTAACATCTCTGAACAAGTCAGTAAGGAACTTGAAATTCAGGATGGTTATGATCCAATCCATCTTACCTCTTCTAAAGATGGATGACTAGATGTGCTTGATATACCTGAAGTATATGTACTACCACATCAAAATGGGCAGACACTCCAGATGGTATCTTTGCTTCAGGCTGGGAGCCAGTCACTTTCAATTCTGAGTGCTGCAGTTTGGTCTCACCACAGCTTCCAAGGTGTTCACCAAATGTAAGGTAGTAGTTGCAGCTCATCTAAGACTGTGGGGATTCCACATGTTTCCATATCTGTACGACTGGCTCCAAACTGGTTTGACCAGGCATCTACTTATACAAGTCAGGGGCTACCTGTTGCAACTAGCTCCCACTCTCGACATAACTGTCAACGTGCAATAATCTCAGTTACTACCTATCCAATTGATAGACTTTATTGGAGCATGTTTGGACACAGCCAAAACTATGGCTTAACTACCTTCAGAGAGAATGTCAAACTTAAGGCTACATACTTTGCAGATTTTTAGCAATTCTGGACCCTCCAGCAAAACTTGTGCTCAGGGCATTAGGCTCGATGGTTGCCATGATAACCCTATTACCTACTGCACACTTACACTAAGAATCCTACAGTGGATGCTGTTAGTTCAGTGGTATTTACACTATCATCCACTGAACTAACCAGTCAAGGTTTCATGTGTATGCAATGATTCGCTCCATTGGTGGCTTCATTCCCCCAAAGTCAACCAAGGAAGCCCCTTTGTTTTTTCCCCACCGAGCACCACCCTGACCACAGATGCCTCCCAAATGGGGTTGAGGGCATTTTCTGGAACAGATGATCCAAGGTACATGGACTTGTCAGAAGGCCAACTTGCATATCAATGTTCTGGAGATGAGAGTGGTTCTTTTAATGTTGCAAGCACTACATAGCTATCTCACTTTAGGGACTATTGCTAGCCACAATGATGAAACTAGTCCACACAAGTCAGTCCGCAGCACACAACTTTAATACATGAAATAATTTTGACCATTTTATCTGAATGGCACATTAAGGTTTAATTAATTTTAGCATGTGACCTAAATCTATTTACTATTTAATAAACCTGTAAGTGAATGAAGTTATCTGATGAAGTTCCACTGAGTATAAAGCGAAACAGCTTATGGTTGTGGTATAAATTTCATGTATTAAAGTTGTGTGCTGTGGACTGACTTGAGTGGACTAGCCTCATCATTTTTTGTGGTTCTTCTAAGTTTGTTCATGAGGTGATTTATTGGTTACTGTTGCTATCCAGATGGACAGTATGTCTGTAGTGTGGTACATCAACAAGTAAGGAGGAACCAGATCTTACCCACTCTGTTGAGAAGCAATGAGAGCCTGGCAATAAGTGATATCTACAAACCGCTTTGTAACTACAATGCACATTCCTGAGGAGTACAACATTCTAGCAGACAGGCTCAGCAGAGTTTTACTGATGCCTCATGAGTGGTCTCTAAATCAGTAAGTTACAAATGATCTTTCTGAAATGGGGTCATCCTTGCTGCAATCTCTTTGCATCCCCCCTCAACAATAAATGAAGCAGGTTCTTTGCCTTGATCTCCCCTCAGGAACAGTCACCAAGAGATGCTCTAGTCCATGCTTTGCCCCCAGTCTACGTTATGCTTTTCCCCCAGTACCCCTAATTCCCAAATTTCTTCAGAAAGCACACCGGTTGAAGAGCAAAGTAATCTTCATTACTCTTTTCTGGCCTCACCAGGTGTGCTTCACCTTCTTTTGGTCTCACCTGATCTGCCCACCATGGACACTAGAACCACTTCCAGTCTACTGTCCCATCACTCAGGGCAGACTTACCTGGATCTTCAAGGCCTAAACTTGACTGCATGGTTTCTCCAATTCCAATGATGGTTAGACATTTCAGGTTTTCATCCCCAGTCTAAAGAATTCAGATTTCTTTCCACAAAGTATCTATCAGAAAAATCTACAAGGTAAGTGGAAAAGATTTTCCATCTGGGCTCAACAGAAGCTAATAGATTATTTACAGCTCCTATTCCAGTAGTATTGGAATTTCTGGCTTTTCCTTTCCAAAATGGAGCCAGCTATTCCACTATAAAATTGGCACATATTTCATATTTTCACATTGGAGAGAATTCTTCCTCTCTAGCTTCCTCAAAATTCTGCAAGTCTTTTCTCAGGGATATCTTTTTACGTCGTCCTCCAATCAAAGATCCAACTTCCACTGGGACCTAACTTTGATTCTACAGGCATTAGTTCTTCCCCCTTTTGAACCTACAGCTGTGGTAGATTTGAAATTTCTTGTTTGGAAAACAGCTTTTTTAGTAGCTATCACCTCAGCAAAGAATTTCTGAATTGCAAGCCCTTTTGTCTAAACCTCCTTATTTAAATTTCCATAAAAATAGGGCATTCTTGCAGGTCAACCTTCAGTTTTACCTAAAGCAGTGACAGAAAATAATATCAATCAGTCTATTAACCTACCAGTTTTCTTTCCAAATTTTCAAAACAAGGGAAAATACACACTGTATCTCCTTGATGTTAATAGGCAGTTGCATTTTTATCTTGACAGGACAAATTATTTCGGGAAATCTGATCAACTGCTCATATCCTTCTCAGATGTTAAGAGAGGGACAGCAGTTACCAAATCCACATTGGCTTAATGGCTACAAGAATGCATTTCCTTTGTTCATTCTTCAAAAGGTATTCCTTTGTCTGGACAGGTCAAAACTCATTCTACAAGATCCATAATGACATCTCAAGCCTTTTGCTCAAAGGTATCAATTGATGACATTTGTTTGGCTGCCTCTTCATCAAATTCTAATACCTTTATTACACATTACAAATTGGACATCATTTCCAGAATAGGGCTGCCTTTGGCTCTGCACTGCTGTGGCATATCCTTCCATGAGGGCCACCCTAGGTTTTTTGTAGTTTGTAGTTGAGGACTCTGTCTCACAGGTTGAGGAACAATTGAAAATGACAACATCAGATAATGAAGTTATGCACTTACCATAGCATTCCATCTATGTTATTAATTTTCATTCTTTCTGAACCTCCCCACCCTCCTTCTCTCTGTCCATAGATATGAAAGACCTGATGGAGATACTAGTAGGAACCACTGTTCCTATTATAAGTCCCTGAACTGTACTCTCTCTATCCTTTAGTTCTGTATGGTGGATATGTGATTACTTCCAAATATGTTGTATAGATATATTTCTGCATATATATTAGCAGCAAACTCAATCTGAGGTAATCAGGGAGAATGAGGCATTATGGGATGGAGAGGAGGAGCTTGAGCTTCCGATCCAAAGCTTGTGAAGTGGCCGAGTCAGATCCAAAACCCACAATTTGAGGAAGAATGAAAATGGACAACACAGATAGAACATTATGGTAAGTACATAACTTCTTTTTCAGGAGAGGTAAAGTTGGCACTTGATACAAATACCTCATTTCAGGTGAGTTTCTCTCCTCCCCACCCTCTGAACCAAACAGAGTTTTTTCCTCAGGTTGTTTAGCACTTACTCATCCTATGAATCATAGAACTAGTGCCATTACATCAAAGGGGCAAAGGATTCAATTCTAGAATGTTTCTGGTACCAATGAAAGTCTTCTTGGAGACCAGTTCTAGATCTTTCCTTTCTAAATCTGTGTGTGAACATTCCAAAATTCAAGATGTTGATGCTTCAGAATTTGTCACCTCACATTCCCCAAGGAAGCGTTATGGTAACATTAGATCTAAAAGATGCATAATATTACATTCCTGTAGCCAAAGGCTTCAGTAAATTTCTTAGCTTTTCCGAGTGTATGGGTCACATTATCGGTTCTCTCCATTACCCTTTGAGTTATCTTTAACTCCAAGGATGTTTACAAAATATCTAGATCCAGTCATAGTTCATTGCAGACTGAATGGCATTCACATATTTCCTTATTTAGATGACTTACTCATCTCTGCAGAGTCCTTTCCTAGATGTCAAGATTCATTGCAATTGGTTTATTCTCTTCTCACCAGTTTAGGGTACAAGATAAATATTCAGAAACCTTCATTGACCCCGGCTCACAGGATTGTCTTTTTAGGGCTGTCTCATAGACACCTTGCAGCAAATGGCTTTTTTGACACAAGAGAAGGTGGATTTTTATTAGGAAACTTTCATGAGCTTCTCAAAATAAGTCTCAGACTTCAGCCAAAGACTGCCTCAGGATCCCGAGGTTCATGGTCTCTATACTTCTCATGATTCCTCTTGCCAGGTTGCACTTGAAAAAGGTTCAAATAGTTTCTAAGAAACACACATAGACCCAGCATTTGCATCCTCTGGAATTTTAGATTCCAATATTTGACTTTGTAATAAAAAGGAACTAAATTGGTGGAGACTATAGATACAAGAAAATTCAGGTCTCTAATTTTCTCCTCTCCCTTCAATCCAGTCTGTAACTACAGATATTTCAGATTTTGCTTGGAGGATGCTTTCTAAGGTGTCTCAGACAGACTGAAGCACATCATTGTCAAAGAGATGTGGGCTTGGATCCATGCCTTAAAATCATCTGTGGTCCCCTGGACTTCTTCAGTTGATTACAAACAGTACCATATTGATGTGTTACTTAAACAAACAAGAGGGTACCATATTGTACACCCTGTGTAAACTAGCTATGATGGCTTGAGAATTAGCTCTTTAGCACTCTTTAACATTCCAAGCATCTTTCATTCCATCAAAGCAAAACATAGTGAAATACAAGCTAAACAGGACTAGGACATACCCTCACCAATAGAAATTGAGTGAGGGAGTCTTCCAGGAATTGATCTATTTATGTGGAACACCTCAAGTAGATTTGTTTGCCTCCTTTCAAACTGACAACTGAAAATTCTGCTCCAGGACTCCATGCAAACAAGCCAAGAAAACAGATGTCTTTTCTTACCCATGGTTGGGAATATTCCTTTATCTCTTTCCACCCTTTCTGCCTCTATCAAGGTACATCTTGTGACCATTACAGCATATCTACTCATGGATTCTTCAGTTTCTTCTATGTTTTGAGTGAAACAGTTTAAGGGTGTTTTACACCTGAGACCTTGTCATAAACTGGTTTCTTCTCCCTGGGATCTTAACTTTGCACTAGAAAAGTGAAGCATGTCTCCATTTGAACCTGCTCATCAAGCAGACTTAATGTTCAATACATTTAAAACTGTTCTTATCATTACTCTGACATCTGCATGAAGAGTATCTGACTTGCAAGCTCTAGTGTTGGGTAAATCCAATGTTGTCTTCCATAGAGACAGAATTTTGTTAAGAACAAATCCCTCATTCATGCCTAGAGTTGTTTCTGAGTTTACTTTGAATCAAACCATCAATATCTCGGTGTTGTATTCTGATCCTCAAATTCAGGGGGAAAGGATCTTTGGACAGGTATAGACAGCTCAGGTAATATCTTGACAGAACTAAGTTCTTTAGAAAAGCCAATCAGGAGAGAGCAAGATGGCTGCCGTCCTGTAGGGAGTGCTGAAACCCAGTAGAGCACCTTACCTTAATATTTTACATAAATACAAGTGAGATAAAATTCTCTATATCACCAAATATATGGTATAGGCATATGAGCAACTTACGGTACGAACTTGAGTAAGAAATTAATCTGACCCTCGGTAAAAAGACAGGATTTCTGCAGATTGCTGTGAGGGTCTCTGCTAGGCCAAGGTAATCCTGAATTACAATACAGAAGAATTTCTACCAAATACAATAAGACTGATCAAACAAAATGCCTAATGATCAGGAATCTATGGAAAGCCAGACTACTAAATCAAAATTTACTACAATAAATTCACCTGAAAAAAGGATACAACATCCAAAAGAGCCAGAATTAGTAAAGCTGTGGAATCTAGTAAAAATGCAAACTCAAATAAAAACAAGACTGAAAATTCTAACCTAGAAGACTTGAAAGTGGCTTTGCAACCCATTCAGGAAGCTATACAAAACTTATCAATTCAAATTAATGCAATTGGCTCATCTACAGATAAAATACTTACAAGACTGGACAAAATATAATCTAAAATTATGGATCACAACATTCAAATAGAAAACATTCAAAAGGAATCAAATGCCAACAAAAATGATATTCAGGAAATACAAGCAAAAATCTTGGATCTCGAAGCCAGATCTAGACGGAACAACTTAATTATAAGGGGCATCCCTGAAAATGTAGATCAAAATAAGCTGCTGAAAACATTATCAGAAATCTTTGCCTTATTCCTAGAAAATGACCTAGAAGCTAACCAAATCACTATTGAGAGAGCACATAGGGCTCTTAGATCATCACCAGTAGTATCTAGTTCAAGAATTGTATATGCCAAGATCCTTAACTTTCTTCATGTTAACAAAATACTACTTGCTGCTAAAGCAAAAAAATCTGTGGTTTGGAATGGCATGAATATAACCATTGCTCAAGATCTACCATATCAAATTAAACTAGAAAGACAAAAGCTTGCCCCTTACTGTACTTTCCTCATAACCAAACAAATCAGATTCCAAATGAAGTTCCCCAACACACTTACTTTTACAATGCAAGACCACAGATACTCATGCAACAACAAGGAAGAAGCAGCTTCGACTTTTCTTAAAGTATTTAAAACAAACCCAGGAAAAAATGTGTTTTAAAACCCAATGAACGCTAGTTATGCTCTCACTGCCACAACCAAAAAGAAAAGAGGTTCCTATCACATAATCCAGTTTACCTGTTCTGTATAACTTGCTTCTGCTAGGCTTCGTTTTCCCCTGGTGATTTCCGTTCGAGGGGCCCTGCTTTTTGTATCCGAAATCAAGTGCTGATTCCTGGGTATGATCTTCACATGGTCGTCAGTCTAAAATAGAAACTCCAGCTCCCATCAGGTTATGCTGTCAACGTAACCCCTGCGTGGAGGTTGAATTCCCAAGGTGCAATGCTTCCTTAAAGCTACAGAGCCCAATTCTACACAATCCAGCACCGAAAGAGACTTAAGATGGAAGTGGAGATAAGAAAACAACTCAAGCAACCCGAGGATACAGCAAAAATTCGTGGATGAAGCAGGCACTTACTAATATGGATGAAATACTGGATATCTTACAATACAAAGGTACTTTAACAACTACCTGGTGACTGTAAAATATGAGAGGATTCAGAAGAAATAGAAGGGTTTAATACATATAACGCTGTACTGTTTAAAGGGCAAACAGTGGAAATTCATAATATAGGTGGATATTATGTTCGTTTGCACCTTAGTCACTGTTTATTCTGTTTAAAAAACAAAAGCGTTTTCTACATAGACCTATAAGAGAGGAATTTGTGGATTATGGACATAAGCAGTTGGACATTCAGTTTTGTTTATAGTATAAGCCTAAAAAAATGTATTGTTTGTGCAGTTTTGTTGAAAATATGTTGTTTCAAAATATTTTAGTAATGTTCAAACCCTTTATGAATACAGATTCCGAGAGAGGAGATCTAGATAAAATAAGGGCTTATTAGACTACAGACTTCAATGCTTTCTAGTTAAATGTAATTATATAGGTAACCTAGCAATTTTCTCAATTTACCTTTAATGTGTGCTCTGTATGATGTTTCAAGCTATGGTACTAGGGATAGAGTAGGTTTCTATGCTCTGCTGGTATTGGTTTAACGAAATGGGATACTGGAGGAATGGGGATACCTCATGGCTAAACCCTAAAATGAGTTTCTATTTTTTCTACCTAACAACTGTGCTTCTAATAAGAACTGGTATCCCAATCTCCTCCAGGGTGGCAGAGGTAGTGGTTAGGCACTGGGATAAGGCTGGAAGAGTTTCTCATCTATGTCTTAAAATTTATGTATGTGTTCGGGGTCCTACAGTGATGTTGTTATTTAACAATACAGTACATAGCTACCGGTTTTGGATTCAGGTACTAAAGAAAAGATGTTGAAATTAGCCTCATGGAATGTTAAAGGTTTACAAACAGAAAATAAGAAAAAACTTTTCATGCATCTTGTCTATAAATCCAATCTAGACTTTATAATGATACAAGAAACACACTTACTAAAGGAGCAGTGGGTTCACACAACAAATAAAAAAATGGATCAAATCCATTATAGCAGCAGGCAATAATACCAATAAAGCAGGAGTTGCCATCATTATAAAAAATTTGTTCCAATACAATATTTTAAGACAAGATTCAGATCCAGAAGGCAGATGGTGTTATTTTATAACCAAAATTGATAAAGTAGACAAACCAATCTTGATAGTAAATGTATATGCTCCTTGCTCCTCCCAACACAAATTTATTATGGGCATCTATAACTTATTAAACTCTTTCCCAGAGCACTACTACTTCCTAGGGGGGGACTGGAACTCTATTCAAGACCCAAATATGGATAGAACAAACAACAAAACTAAATTCAACCAACAGGCCACTACTGCTCTTTTCGAAATTAAAAATGATTTTAGACTAAGCGACCCACACCACATTACCGTCCCTCACACAAATAATAAAGGTTTTACCTTCTTTTCACAGTGTCATAAAACTTGGTCCAGACTGGATTTCTTCTTAGTCTCGGACACCTTTTTACAATTTGAACTTTCACTAAACACAGAACCTAGATCTCTATCAGACCACTCGAAAATCACCCTTACAATAGATTGGGCACATTTCAGCGCCCGGCAAAACTATAATAGATTCTGGCACTTGAACCCTAAAAACCCGATATTAGAAAATAAATTGACTTCTTACTGGACCAATGCATTTTATCCATTGTGGATAACACCTTTCCATTCGATATAACTTGGGCTACCACCAAGGTATTAATTAGAGGGATGTTAATCAATAAATATGCTTTCTATAAGAAAAATATTTTCACCAAAGAAAAAAGTATTAAGGTTGAAATATCTAAACTTGAGCTTAGGTTGCAGCAGCTTTATTCCGTGGAGGTAGAGAACTCCATTAATCAACTACAGGCTAAGTTATTAGCTCTACAAGCAGAAAACCTATCATTTCAAGAAATAAAAAACCCAGCCAATTACAGTGGGCCCAACTCCCCTCTAGATTCTTGGCAAGGCTGTTGAATCAACATAAACCTAATCCACATATCTCGGAACTTATTTTTCAGCAAAACAGTTATACTAACTCACAAGATATAATTAAGGTCTTCGAGAGAATATATGAAGAAGTGTACAACCCTACCCCCAAAACATTCAATGAACAGGATTTACTTCTATTCATTAATGGATTAAACTTTCCCAGATTAGAGGTACAACAACAAACTTCTTTATCAGCTGAACTTACACAAGTGGACATCAAAACAACAATTAATAACCTCAAAAATAATAAGGCACTGGGTCCAAGATGGTTTCCCAGCCGAGTTCTACAAATGCTTTAGTTCTAAGATGTCGATCATACTACATCACCTATATAATCACATAATACAAGAGGGTATTTCTGATCCACACCTAAATGCATCCAGAACCATATTAATACCTAAACCTAACAAGGACACGACCAACCCTAATAATTATAGGCCCATTTCTATTATTAATTTCGATATGAGAATTATGGCAGCAATTTTGGCTAACAGAACTAAGACAATAATTACAAAAATTATTTCCCCAGAACAATCCGGGTTTATCAATCAAAGGCAAACAGTCTATCAAACTCTAACTCTTGAAGCAATGATATCTTTATCCTTAATGAAACAAACACCTATCTACACCTTAGCTATCGATGCTTCTAAAGCATTTGATAGAATCAATAAGTCATTTCTGACCTTGATTCTGCAAAAATGTAACTTCCCTACACAGTTTATTCACTATATAAACACTTTACACAACAAAGCATATACCACTCTACAAATTAACAAACTTAACTCCAAAAAAATAAAAATTAACAATGGGATTAGACAAGGCTGCCCCTTATCACCTTTCCTATTCAATCTATATATTGAGCCCTTATTTTTACTAATAAAACAAAGAACATATCATAATATTCCGGTCCTTTTTAACACTGAGATTTCACTGTCAGCGTATGCAGACAACTTAAATATATTATGCTCTTCCCAACACGGATCTTTTCAAAATCAATAAATCAATAGAAATATTTTCTAAATTCGCGAACTATAAGGTAAACTTGGATAAGACAACAATATTCCCGATTAATAACTACGCACAATACCCAACTGTAGGTACTATACCTAATATTAAAGTCATTGACCACATACAATACCTAGGAATAGCATTCTATACCGATGCACATAATTACTATCAGGACAATGTGATTAAACATGGGACACCATACAAAAAGACTTGGTAGAATGGACACATTTGAAACTCCCCCTTCTATCTAGAGTAGCCATCATTAAAATGAATATCCTCCCCAGAATACTTTTTATATTTAACGCAACCAATACACTGATTCACAATAAAGTCTTTAATAATATCCAATCAACCCTCTCAAAATTTGTCTGGCATCCAAGACCTAGCAGGATAAGTTATCAAAAACTTATATATCCAAAGGACAAAGGGGGGGGTGGGCTTGCCTGACTTTAAACTGTATTATGAAATTACCAAAGGTAGTAGATTAATCAATATTGCAAATTACAGGGAACAAACCAATATGTGGTGCCCAGCTTGGATGAAATTATATCACAACTATGTTAAAACATTACAATTTAATCCCAAGGCCCTCCCATTTCTAAAGGGAATGTCCAGAAGAAGATACAAATTACAAAACGACTTATGGGAACAAATTAAAATAACACAAAATCTCTTCAAATCACTAAATCTACTAACTGCTTTTTATACTTTCCAACCTTTACACCTTAACCCCAATATTCAACTAAATGAAAAGATGATTGACCTGAATTCATACCCACTATTGAAAGAAAAAACAGTTTTAGACATTTATCTACTTAGGCAGGAATCTGTAACTATTATTAGAAACAAACGTAATCTCCCGTCTAAATATACAATTATGGTAAGACAACTGAAAGAATTATGTTACAGATTTTGGAAGGATACTGACATCCCAGACCAACAGATAGCTACATGTAGAACGCTGTGGGATATGATGACACGGAAAAAAAAAATGATTTCAAATGCCTATAAATTCATTATCTCACTTAGACACACGAAAGAAGCCATTCATTCCAATTACTGGACAAAACAAGATCCTACAATTAACTCTAATACAATTGCACAGGCAATTCAGAAATTCTCCAAAGATATTCTCCTTCAGAAGCTCAGATATACTCAACTTATGATCCTAAACAATGCATATTTTATGCCCTCATTATTAAATAAAATGTACAAAGAACTCCCACCTTTTTGCCAATTCTGCCCCTCCAAAGAAGCTGATATTATACATATATTTTGGAGTTGTAAATGTACATACAAACTCTGGTGTGCCTTAAGAGTCAAATTAGAGAAAATGGGATATGAAAAATCAACCTTATCCTTTAAATTTGCTCTCCTACACATACCTCCTATAGGAATGAAGAATAATCACTTGCACATCCTAGTAATAACATTTATGCTAATAAAATATTACATCACACTAAATTGGAAAGACAGGTCTATAATAACATGGGATGGTTTCAAGCAAACAGCTAGTAAACAGCTTTTGGCACATAAATATTTATGGTATTCCATGAGGAATAAAAGGACCCAGAAGGACACTTGGAAACTGATATCTGAACACATTCTGGCATGATTGTAATTCATAACTCTGTATGCTGCATAGTTTGATATAGATGAGAATTGTATATAGGTTATTACTGTATATAGGTTTTATGTATATAGGTCTGTATGTTGTGTATTATTGTTTATTCTCTGTTAAATCGTTTTCCTGTTTTCATTTTGTTTTGATATAACCCTAATAAAAAGGAATTGAAAAAAAAAAAAAAAGAAAAGCCAATCAGCTATTTCTGTCTTATAGTATGAGAAAGAAAGGATATCCAGTGTCAGAAAAGATTATTTCCAGCTGGTTATCCTCAGCTATTGACTTTTGTTATTTCCACCATGGTAAGCCAGTTCCAGGCAGTGTAAAGACCATTCTGCTAGAGCCTTGGCTTCTTCAATGGCATATTGGAAAGACATAGACACTAGAAGTATTCTAGATGCAGCTACATAGTCACCAGTAGATACCGTTACTAGGGATTACAAACTGGATTCTTTCTCTAGATCCATCAAAGGGTTTGCTAGGAGCATTCTCCAGGGGTTCCTGGATTCATATGCTTCCTCCTCCCGAGTTGGATAGGCTTTGATAATCAACTCATACAGCCTAAAGGATACGGCAGTAGTGGGAATAATGAACATGCTTTATAAGTTGCAGTTAACCATGAGAGTAGATTTCAAATTCCTCACTGCTGCAATAGCCTTATCCTCCCTTCATTCCCTTAATTTTGTATATAGCTATTTGTTGGGGTATAACATTATTTGTTAGATGTTTTAGTGATTCAAGATGAGTATACCCCTTCTTAAATTTGAGCAAGAAATTCGGAAGAAATCTTTACTCTGACTGCTGATTTCCCTCCATCAAGATGAGTATACCCCTTCTTAAATTCGAGCAAGAAATTTGGAAGAAATCTTCACTCTGACTGCTGATTTCCCTCCACAGGGCTGCGCAATCAGCAGTCAAGAGTTAAGGTATAGGAGGGGGCCAAAGCTTTTAGAAGCTGGCCAGTTGCTGTGTACTAGGGAGGACACAACCCAAAGTGACTACTACAGCTACTGCAGCAGTGAGGAATTCAAACATCTACTGTTAATGGGTAAGTGCAACTTGCTCAACTGTAGTCATCTGGACAAAGCCAAAAATAATGGGGAGACAAAGGCCCAAAAGTAGGCACAAATTTTAAATATCGCTCTTATAAACTTAGAAAGTTGGTAGATTAACAGTGTGCATTAGCATGGATTTTCTGAAGGATGTGAAGTTTGAAATTCAAATGTGTGTCATTATTTAGTGACTTCAATCCTGAATGATTTGCCCGAAAACCACACATTTTATGATGGACAGTCCAAAAATATGAAGCAAAAATCTACACATTCTGTAAAAATCTGGGCAGTTCAGAGATATGACTGCAGTTTCTGTACACAAAATGAAAAAAAGTGTACTAAATTAATAACTCATAATAGTAATAATAGAAAATCATCTAAGTATACCATACATTTCAAACTTAAAAGTATTTATATAAATTGGAAAGCTACTTTCTGCCTGTTAACACCAGGTTTAGTGCTGATATATAAAGAACTGGTGAAAGCAGACAATCCTGTCTAATACCTGAACTTTGTGAATATGTTATCTGTCTTATGATTTAATATATAGAAAACAAGGTGGGTAATAAAATAAAGCTGAGATAATATAATAAGCTTTATTATTTGGAAAAATAAAACTGAGATAATATTATAAACATTATCCAGAATATGTAAATTCTTTCACATTTTATATATCAAATCTCTGTTTTATTTGAGGACTGGTTTATGTTTGTTCACAGACACTAATGCTCTGCCAGAATGAAACTTGGAAAATGAATACAGAACATGAATGATTTTTCAGTAACAAAATCCAAACCGAATTATCTTGAAAAACGTGATCAATCTGAAATCCAGTATTATTATGTCAGATTATAACAGCACCGCAGAATTTATAATTATTAGGAGTTACATAAACATGCCTAAATGACATGTGATCTGAACATTAATTCCCTTCTTTTAATAGAGAGGTTTCTGGCAAACATGTAAGAAAGAAGACCCTAACAATAGCGAAAATTATCCTCACCCCCAGAAAAAAGGGAAAAGCAAAAATGTAAACAAAAATGTAACATGACAACCAGTAAAAAAAAATAAAATTTCATATATTCTATTGTTTCTAGCAAAACCATGGACACCAAAAATAAGATGGGGTGAGCTGCAGTACAGTATATATTTTAAATCTAGTGCTGCTGGTAACATGAACCTACAGTAGCAATATTTTTTGTCAAAGTACATTTACAAATTGACTCAATGGATTTTCATTTTTGACATTCTCAGATGGTAAATCTCAAAAAAACAAAAAAAATCAGCACAGTTGCTTAATATACAAATAGTTTACTTTGCTTCAAAACTTCCTGAAAGATTACATTATTTAGTTTTCAGTAAAATAGAAACAAAATATAATCACAATCTGATTTAATCCAGGTTTATGAAGACCTAAAAAGTGTACATCAAATTTTAGTATTTTTTGTGTGTCCTCCACATTAACTTTAAGAAGCTCTACATAGACCTTATGAGCTGAATTATGCAATGATGGGTGACCAGTGTTCAAAAACATGCACATTGATTGGATAGCTCAGTCAACATCTCCACTGTAAATTGAGCATATCCCAATAGAAGAAAGTCTAGCTGCTGAAGTTTTTGAGTGGTCTGCTTTCTAATAAAACAATAAATTATTTTATTTGGGACATGGTGAATATATGAGCAATATTGGGTCTAATACAAGTGCTCACATACCATTAGCTTACTACACACTTTCCTGTTGCTACTCACTCGTATTGGCAAGTGTCCTACTCCCACAACCTTGATTCCTGTGCACTACCAGCAAATTAACTATACCTTCTTGAAACATGACCATAACCCTAAAAAAAAAAAAAATCATGGTCGATGTCTAAACAAAGAAATACTGGTGCTGTATCTTCTGCTTCTACAAGGTCTAATGAACATAATGCCCCTTTTTCTCAGGGGAAACTGAACTTTCCACTGCCAATAAAGCATTATATTCAAAACGAACAGACGTCCCGCTCACGCAGCAAGACACAAATGAAGAGGAAACCCAAAGGGGAATCTATAGGGATACCAACACTGAAGAAATTTTGGAACAGAACTTAGAAAGTTTGGTCTGGAATTTATCCAGCCATAATTTATCTGCAGCTGAAGCCAGCATTTTGAAAAAAGGAATGTCTTTTATTCCAACACAGAAACAAGACTTCTCAGTGGTAATTCTGGACTTTAAAACATTTATCAGAAATGTTCTCTTGAAATTAGCTTTTAAAAATGAAAATGGTGGGCATGATAATGTTGTTTGTCTTTTCAGCTTTTCCCGGTTAGGGGTCGCCACAGTGGAACTCCAGTCTGCTAATGATTGGCAGTTGATATTTATGGTGCTGAGTTGCCAGCCCGATGCCCAACCTTCAGCGAAGGCATGCCCATTCATGCATGTCTTTCGGAGGCCACTCGACCACGGGGAGAACATGCAGACTCCACACAGAAGGCACTCCAGCCAAGAATCGAACAGGAGAACCTCTTGCTGTGAGGCAACAATGCTACCGCTGTACCACCACGGCTTAATGTATTTAAAAAACTGAGCACTTACATACCCAATTCACAACCCTTGATTACAGCTTTTGAAAAGCTTTGTTTAGATGATTTTTATAAATTGCATGCTTCTGATTCTTTCCACAGCAGACATAGAGGGAAATTCAATTTAACTAAATCTGAATATCAAGCTATGAATAATTTACAGAATAATAATCAGTTAACTATTAGACCAGTTGATAAAGGTGGTCCTATTGTGTTGTTTGATACATGAAGATATAATAATGACATGATTACTATGCTTTCAGATAACTGTTTTTATTCTAAAATAACTTCTAAACAGGTTGAATTCATGACTAAGAAAGTTAATAATGTTTTTAAAGTATTACTTGATGATGGTTTGGTTGACATACAGTTGTTTAGTTATTTGTATTTTAAAGATGCTTTAGTACCTGTCGTTCAAGGCCTGCCAAAATTACACAAGGACCCAGTACACCCTCCTTTATGCCCTATTGTAGCAGGAAGAAACTGGTGTATGGAACTTGCTTCTATTTTTATTGAAAAACAACTGAGACCCGCCTTAAACACATCCACATATCTTAAGGGATACTCAACATTACTTAAGCAATTTATTTTTATTTATGAATATTTATGACACACAAGGTAAATCAGGTAGTTTGCATTTAGTGACTTTAGATGTCACTTCTCTTTTCTAGGTTATTCTGAATAATGAAGGGTTAGCTTATGTTAAATAATTTTTAGAGAGCTTTACTAACTTTGATACTAGAAAAAGTTGACTTAATATGTGTACTATTAGATTGAGTTTAAATAACAATGTGTTTGTTTTTGGCAATGACATCTATTGGCAGAAACATGGCATAGCTATGTGCACATCTTGGGCCAATAGCTACGCCAATGTAGCCATGGGAATCTGGGAAGAGTGGTTTTTTTTTAAGGGACCTTTCAGTAAGCATGTTATATTCTATCGTCGGTTTGTGGACGATATTTTTCTTTTATAGGAAGGCCCCATTGAAGTTTTATAGGGGTTTATTTTTTATGTCAGTAATACCACCTCATTTTTGAATTTTTCCCATAAATTTTCAGCTGCGTTCGTAGAATTTCTGGATTTTAAAGTAATTTATGATACCAGTGGTTATATTACAACTGAATTATATAGAAAGTCCTGCCATTGTAATCATTTCCTATATAAAGAAAGCATGCATCCACCGCATGTGTTTAGAAGTGTGGTTAGAAGCCAAGTATATACAGCCTCAAGGCTAAATGTTAAAGATTCAGAATTTGTTAGACAAGCTGATTCTTTGAAGGATGCCTTTGCCACCAGGGGCTATACACACAAAGATGTGCAAGATAGTATTCTAATAGTCTCTGGTTTAAAACTAGTAAGGCTAGGCCTTACTTTGGTGAGAAATATACACTGACAATTTGCAGGTACAGAAAAATAAAAAATTAAAAGTGTGCTTGTTTTATTCAAGTGACATTAAGCAATATAAAGAAATTATTGAGAAACACTGGGGTATCCTGACTACAGATGATGACATTAGAGCTATAGTAGATACTAGACCAGGGTTTGTATATAAAAATATGAAGTCCCTAAAGAGACGTTTATGTTATCCTAGGAGTGTGCCCACAAATTTGAGCCTAGGAAGCACTGCTGCATGTGGACATTGTCAAGTTTGTAAATACACTGACAGTACAGGTAAATTTAATCATCCTGACCAGAATAAAGTGTATAGTTTCAATGTCTCTGCGACATGCAGCAGTGCCCATGTGGTTTATTTGGCTTATTGCTCAGTTTGTATGAAATTTTATATTGGTAAGACCGATAGATTGCTTAGAGACAGGATTAAAGAACACTATTACCATATAGGTAAAGGTGATACAGTTAGTGTCTTATCTAAACACACTGTAGATACAGCTACATCTTGTATCTTTAAGTTTATGGTAATAGGATGTATATATGAGAATATCAGGAAAGGTGATATCAGGAATCAAGCAGAGCAGTTAGAAGCCAAATGGATAGTTAGATTACGTGGAGATTTTGGCCATGGCCTGAATGACAGAGTACCTCTGAGACCTAAACTTAAAGCCAGACCTTTAAATAGAAAATAGTCTAGCTTTTGTCTTGAACCATCATTCTATAAATATACACAGTAATAGTGTTTTTTATATATATTTTTTATATTTTATTGTATATATAATTTTTTTTAGTATATATGTGCATATTTATGTATATATATATATATATATATATATATATATATATATGTATGGTTTTGCACAAATGTATGTATATACTTATGCTGCATAGAGTAATTTAAGATGGTTTATATCTATAGAAGGCTATACACTTATGTGTGTGCACATTGTTTAATGAGTGTATTTTAAGGCATAGGTCTTTAAGAAAGTTAATTAGTCATGTGATTTTTCAACTAGAGTATTTAATGGACTAATTTTTTAATTGTTTTATGCATCTGATGAAGTAGGTTTGCTACGAAAGCAATTATGCTTTTACAATTTGTACAATAAAAATGGATTTAGTTTGGAGTTCTTTGGTCATCCTTGGATCCTGTTTTACATTTTTTGTGCTCTATAATTTCTTTGGTGGACCCAAGTTCTGGTACTGGTTGGTAGTTGTGTTTTACTTTATTCAATGAGGCCTACACATTGTTTAATGAGTGTATTTTAAGGCATAGGTCTTTAAGAAAGTTAATTAGGTAGTCATGTGATTTTTCAACTAGAGTATTTAATGGACTGATGTTTTAATTGTTTTATGCATTTGATGAAGTAGCTTTGCTACGAAAGTGCTTATGCTTTTACAATTTGTGCAATAAAAACGGATTTAGTTTGCAGTTCTTTGGTCGTTCTTGGATCCTGTTTTTCATAATTCCAGAATTAATTAGTGAGGTCCAAGATAAAAGAAATAGAGGTATATATCAACCTATTTTGAAAATAAGACTGCTTAGTGAATCTTTTGAATATTGGAATACAGTTCACATTGGTGGCAACACACATACCTTAAATTACTTAGATACAACTGTTGAATTAATCAACACCAGTAGTCCCACTTACAATATAAGTTTTATTACTACTTTTAGTATTCAAGCAATAGAAGTCAAAAACATTATAATTAAGAATTGAAACTTGATTAGTATGGACAAAGAGTTCCTAACTAAAACTGGTGACCACCCAATAGTAATTTTCAGGAGAGGCTTAAATTTAAAGAACCAGATAGAAAAAACACTTTCTAACTTTGTACATAATCCAGGTATGTTTAAATGTGAGATGTGTAATTTCTGTAAGTGGATAGAGACAGGGAACAAATTCCAGTTGCAGAATTAGACACATTACACACATAAGAAATATAATTGCAACTCTAAATGTGTTGTTTATTTAGCTCAGTGTCAGTTTTGCTCCACTTTTTACATTGGGAAAACCAAGCGTAAATTGAAAGAGCGGATATATGAGCATCTGTATCGTATTAGTGAAAACAAAAGGGAAAATGCTTTGGCTAGACATATTAGTCAATGCCCCTCTCACCAATTTAAATTTAGAGCGATAGATCATGTAAATACAGATTCCAATGAAGGTCCAACCACTATTTTGTTAGAAAAATTAGAGTTACTATGGCAATTACGGACTAATGCATCCACTTACCCAGGTTTAAATGAAACCTGTTCCATTTTATGCTATTTAAAGATGAAAAGTTTAACTAGATGAAGTGTGGAATGTTCAGTTTAGGAATACAGTATGATTGGATTTTTAAGTAAGAATTAAAATTAGTATATTAACATACATACTTTTATTTACATCTATTACATATATTTATTATTTCTTACAATTAGGCTTACATACTTATAAAATATGCTTCCTTAATTTCATTATGCCTATATGACAGTTGTTGTTCCTCCTTTGGCTGTTTTATTCGCAATGAACTTTATTTTTTCCTTATTTGTGCATTTTATTTGTGTATCATATATTTTATCTCATTTGTGATGTGTTTTAAAAGATTTGACTTTTAAAGGGTTAATTTGTGAAGTAATTAATTAAGTAAATGAGAACATACACATGACCCGAATATATTTAAGGGTTCTTTGAAATCCTGTATTTTATCTGAAGAAGTCTGTTTATTTAACCAGACGAAAAGCGCTTAATGTTAATAAGTTCTGTGTTAGGCTGTGGACATCGTGTCCAGTGCTTTTTTGTTTGTAATGGCAAAGGTTGTTTCCTTAACCTTTTCTTTTTGTGGCTGGAAGAAGGACTGACCGTGGCACTGGTAGTCTGTTCCATGTTTAAGCTGAAAATGGTCCTCTCTCCTGCAAAAGACAAGTAGCAATTGCCAGTAAAACTACCAGTCCACAAAAGTTATTTTTTTTGACAGAAGAAAAACACAATAAAAAGCATTTTACAACACTATGTCAGCACCACAAAGGAAAGCGAAACACAATTTCTCCACAGAAAATAAGTTTTCAGGCAGTTACACTACTTTTACACTGACAGAAAAAAATGAGTGCTCCGTTTACATTTTTGAGACAGTTCATTAAAACACAATACTCCTAGCTTTATAATAACTTTTCTGAAGAAGAAGGTAATACAAATCAATAAAATTTTCCAATTTCTTAATTTTTCCCCAAAGGGAGCTTATCTGACAAGCAAAGGAGAGCACAAGCCAACCTTCGATTCTCAAAAGCCTCAGAGGAGCGTACTCTTAAGCAGCAGTAAAACTCCGAAGGGCTTTTCACCCAAACTTGGCTTTTAGTCAGCCCTGATCAAGCTACTTGACAGTTTGGGTGAGTGGAAGGTACCCTGAGGCTTTGGAACTAACCAGCTGTTATAACCTTGGCAGGATATAACCTGTATAACTAAGGCTACTGCAACAGTGATCAGTATGATGAATATAGTAGCTTACTTTAAAAGCATGCACAGAATACTTGACAGCTGCAGAAAACAGCTGAGCTGTACATCCTGCAAAGCTAGTAAGCACTGTACCATTGACAGCGGTGAGAATATTGTATACTGCATACAACATGTTAAAAGTGCTCCTTTTGTGATATTTGTTGTTTTTCTATAATTTTTAAAGTCATTGCTGGTAGACCCTTCTAGTATTTATTGAGTCTTGGCTCATAGTTAATACATTTATCTGTACACAGAGTATCAGACAATGCTGTCACATTAAGCTCACTGTGTATTTTAATTTATGTCTGTTGATACCATTGTTGCTATTGGAAGGAGCTAGAGGAAGCTATATTTCTAACAGGATGAATATTTAACATAAAAGGAAAATAAAGAAATACTATAGTCATTTAAAATAATTCAACTGATAACACATTATTATTTGCATTCTTTAGAATTTGGCTAGCCTCATTCAGTCATTACTTCAAGTAGGACAGCTATTTAACAGCTTTAATAGTTTTTACCTCCATCTACCTCCAGGTGATGCTGCAGGAGCTTTTCAAATCTTGTTCACTGAAGATGCAAACAGCAGCATCGAGAAACAATAGGAACTTTGTTTATTATTATTTAGCTGAAGACTTTCAGCAGAAAACAAATGGTTCTGAGCCAAGTAATGGATATTTTGTAAATGTAATCTTAGACACATATACAGTTGATGGCTCACAGTATAGTACTAGTGGTCTCTTGCAGGTGAGACACTCATTAATGACCTACCTCTCATTTTGAGGTAGCTTTAAAGCACTTTGTATCAGTAAATTGTTCAAGAGAATTATCATTATTTCTATAAAATAGTATGTTGTGAACACATTCCCCATCTTATAAGTTTTAAACTTTGATTTCTATAGACATTATCTACTTTGGCATGAGTAAGCCTACCCATAATACTGAAGTTTGAATGTTTCTGTTGTTTAATGATTTAATTAATGTCATCCTCTTGCCCTTGATTTCTCTACAGAATGCTACAGTATCAGTTTCTCAGGTAAATCCGCATAAGATGTTTCTGTCATACACCTTACCTTCTCAAAGTGTTCATCTCTGTTATTTCTTCAACAGTTATGTACTTCCTAATATGGGCTAATCAGAGCTGCATACAATAGTCAAAATGCACAATATATTTTCACAATATAGCAACAAGACCAATCTTTCCGGCAACCTCCTGAGTAATGTATCCTACAATCACACCTGTGATAGGTGCCACCCATATGTGTTATGGTGACAGCTTCATCCTGGTAATTGTCATTGAAAGTTCAACTTCTTTCAAGTGTGCTAGCTATTTCCACAAAACAATAATGTCACTTTGCTTTCCTAATCTTCTTCTACATCTATTAACTTGTGCTCTTTGATGTTAAAAGTCATTTGCCATCTTCTTTCCTAAACATTGAGCCTGCAGATTAGAAACAGAAACTGAAAGCATAGTTGAATGAAGATGTTACTGATAATCTTTATTTATTATGAATTTTATCTCTTAAAATGAAGCATGCAGTGTGTACCAGAGCATGTACTTTCAATAAAATTTAAAAAAAAATGTCCAGCTTACTTTTTATGACTTGAGAATGTCTCTCCATTCATTCTCCAATGCCTACTTAAACCTTTTTCAGGATCACAGCGGAGATAGGACCTATCACATTGCTCAGTGGGTATAAGGCCACAAACTCACACACACACACACACACACACACACACACATACAGTCTCACATTGGAAGAGTACCAGTTCACCTAGGGCATGTCTTTGGCAGGAAACTGGGTCACACAGTGAAAATCCACATTGAAAAAGGAAAGACTTACTGACTTTATTCAGAAGGGGACCCCAGCTATGAAAAGAATCACAGAACCAAGCACTGTAATGTAACATTACAGGTTGTGTTACCTCTGGTATATCTTGGGAAATTATTTATTTATTTATGTATTTCGAGTTTGATGACCAGGGAGGTCCACTGGGCTCAAGGAGCCTGTTTTCAGTGAAGGCCCGGGGAGAAAAGCTCCACATTACATACAAGTAAATCAAACATATAATTATATAAAAACAAATGTAGAATTATATAATGAGGTATAGCAAATTACAAATGCAAAAATAAACACTCTTCATGACATACATACATAGTTCATTAGAGAGTCATTTGCACAGCATATAGGTGAATTGAGGCATCAGAAATAGTATGAACAAAATGCTAAATACTATCAAATTGTAACTCTTATGTTAGTAGTTGCAAAGACTGAATATCTGAAAGATAATAGCAAGTAGGTTTTGTAAAATGTGTGGGAAATAAAGGTGGAGAGTACAAAGTGTACTATGTATACATTCAAGATTGTGGTGAAAGAAGAGAGAGGCAGTTGAGCAGTAGGAAATGAGGCAGTAGTTTAGTAGAAATAGATTCTGGTGTAGGCATAGAGAGGCAGATGTACAGTGGAGAAAGAGGCAATTATTTAGTAGCAAAAGTGGAGTACACACATGGTAGATATGATTATCTTATTTAGCATCACCTGTTAGTATCAACCTTATATGTAGGTAGAAAAGAGATATATTCCCAGATAGGGAGAGAGAGTAGAGATAGAAAGCTATGTACATTATTTACATTATATACATGCAAGGTTTTGATGTTATATTATGTTAGATTCAGAGAGAGGCAGCTGTAGAGGAAAAACAGCATGGTGTAGAGGAATATGTGCAAGTACATGTATAAGAGACAGTGGCAGGATTAGGTAGGCAGAGTGCAGTTACATTTCCATTTATGGGAGAGGTAGGAATGGAGCTGGGATTTGAAGTGTTCAAAGTTTTTAAAGATTTGTAGTGAGGATGAAAGAGAGTTCCATTTTTTGGCTAAGGAAAAGGATAGGAGAAATTGGCCAGCCGGATGTTTTGGTTTGTATACAGTAAGTAGATTTTGATGAGCAGATCTTAGGGGTCTGTGAGGTGTGTAAAATGGTAGGATATTTGTTAGAGCAGGGCAAGCAGTAGGTTTAAAGATTAATTTGTGGGCTGTAGTGAGTCGGAGGTAGTCAAGGTGGTTATGAAGCTCTAGCCAGTTTAGCATGTAGAGAGAGGTACAATGGTGGGAGTAGTGGTTAGATTTAGTAGCGAATTTAGAGATTTTGTTGTAACAGATTTCTCATTTTGCAGAGATGGTGGAAGATACTTTGGTTAGTAGTGGAGCACCATACAGTAGTGAAGGTAGTAAGTAGGTAGTGGCGAGAGTTTGCCTTGCAGATGGAGAGAGAAAGTGAGAGTTTATGTATGGCATACCAAGTTTCTGGTGGGTTTTCATAATATTTAGTTGGACATGTATATCAAATTTCAGGTGTTCATCAATGGTAACCCCAAAAAGTTTAGCAAAAGGAACAACTTCAATAGTGGAGTTGATATGGCTGATGATATTGAAGGATTGTTTGTTGAGATGGAAAGCTTTAGAGTGGGAGAAAAGAAGGATTTTGGATTTATTGGCATTAAGGGAGAAATGGTTTTGAAGCATCCAGTTCTCTGTAGTTGTAAAAGCCAATTGGGTTTTTGCCTGGAGCTCGGGAAGGCTAACAGCAGAGCAGACTAAAGTGGAGTCGTCTGCGTATTGCACTATTTGAGTGTTTGGAATAGCAGTGTGGATGACTATATTAAAGAGCATTGGTCCAAGTATAGACCCCTGGGGAACCCTGGTTGGGGAAGGTAGGAAGGGTGAGGTACCAGTTTGCCATTTCACAGCCTGGGATTTATCAGAGAGATAACTAGTGAACCATGTAAGGGATTTTTGGGAGAGACTGAGGTTAGAAAGGTGATTCAGAAGATGGGTATGGGAGACAGAGTTGAATGCCTTGGATAGATCGAGAAGGACAGTGGAGACAATTTCTCCAGAGTCATGGGCATGGTTGACTATGTCTAAAAAAGAGAGGAGAGCAGTTATTGTACTATGGCCAGGATTGACGCCATGTTATGTAGGGGTGAGGAGTTGATTGTTGATGAGGTAGGGCATGAGTTGCAGGTGGATGCATTTTTTAGGATTTTTGAAATTGGGGAAAGAATGGCTATTGGCCAGAAGTTAGAGATGCTATTATTTTTGCCTCCTTTGTGAAAAGGCAAGATAAAGGCAGCACGCCATAATTTGTGAACATAAGATTCTTGGATAGATCTGTTGATGAGAATGCGAATGGGGATGGCGATATCATCTGTGGCAAGTTTGAGAAAGAGTGAGGGAATATGGTCAAGGGCATTGGAGCATGGCCTAAGTTTAGAAAGAAGATTTTTAATGTAGGAAGTTGGGATGGGTTTTAGATGAAAAGTGGGGGGAGGATTAGGAGTGGAGGGTTGTGGAGAGGAAGGGCAGTGGGATAGGAAGTGGGAGAGGGGATGTGATTGGGGAAGGTCTTAGTAAGTTCAGCTATAGAGCTGGTAAAGAAGAAGTTAAAAAGGGTGGCAATTTCTGTGTCAGTTTTATTGTTGTCAGGACAGGGATTTGAATTTGTACCAGGGTGAAAAAGAGAGTTGATGGAGTTCCAGAATTGTTCAGGATTCTTGGAGTGGGTAGCCTGTAGTTTAGAGTAGTAAGATTTTTTATCATTTGTGACATACTTTTTGGTTAGATTGCAGAGTTGCTTATATTTAAGGAGGGTAGCAGGGTGCTTATTTTTGTTGTAAAGTTTCCAGGTTTTGTCTCTTTGTAGCATAAATATTTTGGTGTCCTTTGTTAGCCAGGGAGTGGAGTTGGGTTTTATTTGTTTTGTTCTAGGTGGGGCTTAGGTGTTTAGGATGCCTGGGAAGGTAGTATTGAAGAAGTCTAAGGCCTTATCTAGTGGAAGAGTTTTTAGGTTGTCCCAATTTGTTAGTTTAAGGGTTTCAGAGAATATAGAAGGGTTAACGTTTGTAAAGTTACGAGTATGACTGTATTGGTGTTGGTGAGGGGAGTAGTGAGTAACTCAGTGAATGAAGGCTGGGAGATGGTCACTCTTTGTGTCAGGTAGTATACCAGAGTGAGTGATCTTATTAGGGTGGGAGACTAAGATCCAGTCCAGAGTGGACCCTGGGGGTTATTTCTGTTAGGTCTGGTAATGCTGTTTGTTAGTTGGGTGAAATTAAATAGATTGATAGAAAGGGTGGTATTATTGTTCTTGATTCTATTCCAGTCAATATTCACATCACCTAATATATATGTCTCAAGTTTTATGTTAGTTGAGCCCCATGAGAGAATGTTTTCTAGAATGGTGGTATTATCTCGAGAGGGATGTAGATGGCCATCAAGCAACTACTTTTATAGTTATTCATTTTGAGAATTCCTATGACTAGTTCAGCATTGTTGAACTGAGGAATGGGGTTCTGGTAAGGGCAGAGGTTCAGTAGGCTAGTATAGATTAAGGCTAAGCCTCCTCCTTTTTTGTTTTGGTGGTCGCATCTGAGTGCTTGAAAGCCAGGGGGGTAAAAACTCAGAGTCAGTAATGTAAGGTTTTAGCCATGTCTCTGAGACTGCTACTATATCTGGTAGAGTATGATTTAGCCAAGCATGGAGGAGTGCTATTTTGTTTTTTACACTCTGGGCATTAATGGTAATGAGTTGAGGTATTTGTGGATGGTACTATTCGAAGAGCTAGAGGGAGTGAGATTGTTGTTAGTCTTGGGTCCAGCATTGGGGTGAATGTCTCCTGCTAGAGCAAGCCAATTAGAAGTTGAATGGAGCAGGACCTTTGGGTTGCAAGTTTTGTTTGGTGAGACAGACAATTTTATTTTGGTAGTAGGAGGCTTTAATGAAGTGGTGAGAAGTTTTAGTTTAAAATAGTGTAGAGGGTTAGGTTGAAGTAGAGAGAGGGGGATATGTTGTGAAAGTGGGAAGTGATGTGGTGGGGAAGAGGGAGAGTGGAGGAGGTAGGGGAGAAAAGGAGGGGTAGTTTGTAAGAGGAATAGGAGGTTGCATTGACGACAGTTATTAGGAGGAGAATGCTTATAGAGGAGATAAGTGAAGTTTGTAGAAGTGGTGGAGTCATTTTTAATAAGAGTAAATTAAATTTGGAGCAGGAAGCTGGTGTAATAGGGGAGTGTTTAGTGGGAAGGGGGGTAAGGCTGAGATTATAGGTGGCAAGGGGCTAGAGATGGGGAGGGATTAATTAATTGATGAATGTTGGGAGGGGGAGGGGTAGAGAATAGGATTGGCTTCGGGGAAGGGGAGGAGATGCAGGGTTAGAATAGAGGTAATTGTTCTGGGGGTGGGTGGGAAATGGGGGTAGGGTAGGGGTGCGGAGTGAGCCTGCAGGGCGAATGGAGCGGGGCAGACCCAAAGGACAGACACAGCAGGATGGTGCGAGAAACAAACAGTAAAGTCAAAGGTAAGTAAGCAGGGGAGGTAGAGGAAGGTGCCTGTAAATGTTTGAAAAGAAGAGTTAAGAGGCTTTAGTATAAATACGGACTGAGATATGAGAGGAGAAGAAGAAGAAGAGGAGAGTGAAAAACTAGGGTTTTAATTCTGTATGTAGAAAATAACAGGAGAAGGCATCAGAGGCAGGTAAAGTCTGCCATCTAGTGGTCAAAACTAGAAATTGCACAGAGAGGAGACACAGCAAAAGGCTGGAGATTAGAAAATCAGAAATTAAGGCTTAAGGGAAATATAGCTACTAAAAGGCTAGGAAAACATGGGTAAGGGGGGTTCAGAGTAAAAGAAGGCAGATCAGAGGGGGTATGGCTGCTAGCTATACTGGTGGGTTTACACTAGAGAGCTAATAAGTTTGTTAATATCATAAGCATGTAGAGGGAGGTAGAACCTCATATGACATACTTTCTTTAGTTATCTTGGAGTTCAACACAGGGAAAAATTGTATTGGTTTCCCAGGGGGGTGTTGGATAAGTAGGTATGGTGGGTGATGTCTGTTGGTCTTAGATGTCCAGCAGGGCATGACCAGTGGCAGAGAAATTAGGTACAGTTTTTTTAATTATCTTGGAGTTCAACACAGGGAAAATTTGTATCGTTTGCCAGAAGGGGTGTAGGATAAGTAGATATGGTGTGTGATGTCTGTTGGTCTTAGATGTCCAGCAGGGCATGACCAGTGGCAGAGAAATTAGGTACAGAATATCAATAAGAGACTAAGGCCAGGGACGCTCAGCAGCCATACACAGAGGAGGATATTTAAAGATGATAAATAAATAAATAAACAAGCAAACAAACTGGGTATGCAAGACAATGTATCCTGACATTCTGTCATGTTCACCTTTCCTTTCCTTTACCATGGAAACTATACACATCTGCAAAACTGAATACAACTCTATTTAACCAGACAAGAGCTTGCATCACAAGCAGTGGTGAAATCTTGCTTTCTGACTGACTTTGTATTAAAATCCACACAGTTTGTTCTTTGTCACATTATCACAACTATTGGCCTCTTAGGCATTAAAGCATTTTGACTTTTGCAATACTGACCCATCTTAGATTTGAAATTAATTTTGACTATTTCTTGTGACTGTTGTGATTTTAACATAGATAACAGGACAGTTTAATCAAACATATGTGTTTTAAAAAAGACAGATGTATTTTCAATATGAGGTAATTTTAATGATACACTGACAACCAAAACATTTAGAATTTAAGCATAACATATGAGCACAATATAGATTTGAATATTTCTGGTGTTCTAAGACCTTATTGTTAATTAATACCCGCTTATAATCGTACACACACATTTATGTTTGAATTGATGATATTTTAGTTTTCTTAGGTTTGATAAAGGACTGGAAAAGACTTACATTGCAGTTCTGTATTAGACAATGGGGTGGCTTCAGCTTAGTAAACTTAGAGAGCCTTAATGTATGATTATACATGAGTGGTGTGCCTTAGCTTTATACCACCTAACTAATTTAATCATTTTATGGTTATGGTAAAGCCTGGGAGCAAGTATTTATTTTTCCAATATGTGGCATTGGCAAGCATAACTCAATGAATCTATATGGAAAATTAGAACCAAGAAATTGCAGAATTTATTTATTTATTTATTTTCAGAAATGCATGTGCTCCAAGAACTGTATGTACCACAGTTAATAACAAATTGTTTAACTGGTTACATTTGCATGATGTCCCCTTCTTATTCTCATTCACTGTTTTCAAAATATGGAATTATAAGTGAAGTGGAAAGCACTGCTTTGATCACACTCATTTGGATTTGTTAAAAAGAAGGTAAACATTGTATACTGCAGGAGATGAAGCAGGCTCAATATTGTTGGTAGAAAGTATTACATGTCAAGAAAATGAAATAATTAAGGGCAGTTGGTGACCTTAAAGCAAGGTGAAGCCCTGGGGGCAATTAAATGAGGTAGACTAGATTACAGGTCATGTTTGAGTACAGTCTGTATTTAAACATAACTAGCCATTCACCACTGCACTTGCTGTATGGTCTTCCAGCCAAATGCATGCCAGAACTAATTTAAGGAGAGTCCACTTGAGACATAGGAGGTGGTTATCAGTAAAGTTTTATCTTCCAACACAGGTCAGGAGCAGTGACCTAAGCAAGAGATGGGCACTCAGTACAGCTGACTATGGACACAAATAACTTAATTTCTACAACACAGGTTACCTTTGACCACACTAGTCTCATGTCTTACACTATTACATTTTTGACACCAGTTTTAAATGGGCAAGATACACGCATTACATTTTACACAAGGGAAGCAATGGCTGTCTTTAAAATAGCATATTATACAATATTTTAGTATTTTATTTATCTTATCAAGATATGGAAAAAGTTTAAATGTGTTATACCCAGGCTCTTACATAAGTAAACACATCTGACACAGATATCATTCAGAAGGGCCTCACAGAAACGGATAACTGGTGCCAGAGCCATGGCCTAAAGTTAAATGCCAAGAAATGCATAGTCATACCCTTCGGGAAAAACAAGGTTACCCCTAGCTACCATATAGGTGGCAATCCACTGAGCACAGAAGAAGTCATCAGGGATCTGGGGACCCAGGTTGACAGTAGCCTTTCGTTTGACACTCATGTTGCTAAAGTGGTTAGGAAAACCTTCTACATTGCCCACCTGATCATGAAGGGATTCACATCTAGATCAAGGGAGGTTATCGTCCCCCTGTACTCATCACTCATTAGACCTATGATTGAGTACAATGCCCCATTCGGAATGTATCTGACCCGACACCTGCAGCAGCTGGAAAGGCCCCAAAAGTTCCTCACCAAAAGGATAAAGGGTCTCAAAAATATGGCTTAGGCTGCCCGACTGAAAGAACTCCAGCTCTATTCAGTCTCATACCGCTTGCTCAGAGGTGACCTGTGCCTGACATATAAGGCCATTTCAAACCCTGATTTGATGAATATGCTTCACCTCAAAAAATCTAGATCCCTCAGAACCACAAGGGCGGGAGACTTAAACCTGGACACGGTTATTAATAGAACGTGCTGGAGGGACAGATTCATCACCCAGAGACTCCCTATGCTGTGGAACAAAATCCCGGTACATGTAAGGCAGAGCACCTCGCTGGCCTTGTTCAAGAGGAATCTTGACCAATGGATGGGGGATCGCAGATATACCCCAAGGATTACTTCAGTGTCACTGCTTGACAGAGGCACAGAAAAATAATAGGCATAGTTTTATTCAAACTAAAGGGGTGGCGAAAGCCAAATAACTATGGGCTAGGCTTATAAATGCCCTTGGGCAGATAGCCTAGTATGAACCTATGAACCTATGAACCTATACATGACTGGAAATTTCATCTCTTGTGATCCTTTCAGCAGTTTTTACTAGATCTTTTTATTAAATACTATACAACAAATGACATACACATCTCAAAAGTAACGTTTAAATGTTCTGTATTTTGTTAATTACACACCTTTTTATAAAAAGTATAAATACGTACTTTGGTGTCCAGGACATAGACCTGCACACAGGAGAATGAATCGGCAAAGCTGTGAAATAATCTTTGTGTATTGTGTGTGTGTGTGTGGGGGGGGTGGTAAATCTGTATGTGACAACCATTTCCAATTTAATTTGAAAAAGAAAAGAAAAGAAACGCAGAATTTAAGTAAATATTCTTTCCTCCAAATTATCTTTGAATTACCATGATTGCCCAGATCATGGGCAAAGTCTATTTACAGTGAACTCATACCTTGAAAACATCTTCAAAGATAAATGAGCAAATATAAAGCAATAGGTACAAATATGACATATTTCCACTTTAAGCCTTAATATCTGTACTTAAAGCAATAGGAGTTGCCAATACAAACACAGATACACATAAAACAA
Organism: Protopterus annectens; assembly: GCF_019279795.1. Lineage (NCBI taxonomy): Eukaryota > Metazoa > Chordata > Ceratodontiformes > Protopteridae > Protopterus > Protopterus annectens. Next base: position 424,997,682 of record NC_056751.1, read on the forward strand.
CAGCATACAGCTGCACCAAGCTAAAGAAGGATATGATGAAAAATACATTTCTACCATTAACTCAAGAGCTTAACTAACTGACAGTATATATTTACTGAAAAGGATTAAATATGTGCAAAGTTTTCTGTCTTCCCTTCACCCAAAGCAGCAAGATCACAACCCACTAGTAAATAATAGCTTATTTCTTACATTAGCATAGTATTAGTTCTTTGAATGTTAGGATTATTTCTCGTAAGGATTTCACATTTTTTAGTAGCCAGGGTGCCTTCAGTTCATGATTTCACAAAAAGGGATTCTGCTCTGTTACTAGTCTCAGTCTCTTTACATAGATTGATGGAACTCTGCTCAGCCCAGGATGCACACACAGAAGTTGGAATCCACCCTCCTATGTACATTGGGCCCTCTCCTGGACTGTGTAGAGCTCATAACATCTGAACTTGTATATCTCTTGCTTTGCCTCCATCTGGGCCAGTATGAAGAATGAATGAAAACACCCATACTCTGTAGCATCTGCAAGACCCTGGACTATATAAACTCAGTAAACCTGTAGATGTATGGAGGGTCAAAAATCAAAATAACAGGCTATATCTTCTCATTACATTGAGGATGATTATCTTTTTCTCCTTACATTATAATAAAGTAATGGAAAAATAACTCCATCACAGACTTTATTGTTCAATGATCGGGTTTATTCTCACATTTTTAAAAATTTCAGAACAGTACTTTGTGTCAAGTATGCCAGCTGACTCACCCTTACGCTTTGAACCAATCATAAGACTTTTTACATTAGCAGGAAAAGCTAAGGAAACCCAGGGTCTTATTTCTACAATGACTGCAACCATAGCAACAGTTATTAACCCACTGTTTTTTACCAGCCGCTGTGTCTTGCATTGTAGCCAGACCCTGTAATGGTACCAGCTCTGTATACGTGACTATGATCAAAGGAAGTGACATTTTGCACAACAGTTTGCATCTCAATGGGGGAAGCATTATACTTTAGTGGACTCTTTTAAAACACAGCCTACCAACCTTTGTGTTCACAGTTATGCACACAGCTAGTATGATTAACTGAGCCATATCACTTAAATGTTCCATGCTTTCTTTTTTTTTTTTTTGAATATAAACTTTGGAATATCATATCTAAGACAAATAAGACTGCAGTGTTGTAATAGCAACATAACTGGCTGTTTCATATGAACTGCTTCTGGATTTATAGTAGTTTACTTTTAGATGTTGATGAGCATCCTTATGTTTGAACAGATCTGTTCCAGCTTTTGTCCAGGAAATATTTGCTACTCCATGTGACAGTAGTTTATCTCTCTTGGACTCTAACTCCATGTTATAAACTTCACATTGTTTAAAAAGTTGCTCCGTTAACTTGGACACCTTAAGCAAGTAAAGAATATTGCAAGTTCTTGCTTTACACTAAATAAGTCACAGAAGAGGCTTAATGAATGGCATCTTGAAGTGGTGTAGGAATTACAATCTTGCTGCCTTTTAATAAAAAGGTTTATGTATGTGAAGGCTCATCATGATATGGAAAATGCACTTAATATCTGGCAGACTTAACCCCTTACTACTTGGCCAGTGATTCATGACTATGTCTCACAACATTTGCATTTCCCTGCACTCTCTCCTACAGATTTTCAGTTATTCAAGGGTCTCAGCTGATAAAGGCAGTTGTAAAATAAGCTACACAACTTCCAAATCTTTCTGTAACAGGTCTTCTTCACGTGCTTCCAAGTAAGCATCTATTTGTATGAATTTATGTGGTTTATACTGAACTTGGGAGTTATATTTCTGAAAGCACAGCATTCTTTGTCACCTTGCCACCACATTATGAAGAGACTTCATAAAAGTGCTCTGCAATAGCATATGATCTGATTCCTATTTAACTAACCAATTGGCAATAAACATAGAAAAGAAAAATTATATGACAATTTTTCACCAATCAGAAAGGCTTCTTCTTCTTTCGGCTTTTTCCCGGTTAGGGGTCACCACAGCGGATCACCTTGTCTGCACATTGAATGGCAGTGGAGTTTTACGGTGCCGAGTTGCCAGCCCGGCGCCCAACCTTCCACAGAAGGCACACTCACACGCACACCTAGGGCCAATTTAGAGTGTGCAATCCACCTGCAGCATGTCTTTGGGATGTGGGAGGAAACCAGAGCACCCGGAGGAAACCCACGCGACCACAGGGAGGACATGCAGACTCCGCACAGAAGGCACCCCAGCTGAGGATCGAACCGGAGAACCTCTTGCTGTGAGGCGGCAATGCTAACCACTGCACCACCGTGGCCGCCCTACCAATCAGAAAGGCTACTATTTCAAATTCTAGAAATGCATGTTTCTTTCAGGAAGGTTCTATAAAAAGAGCTGTAGGCATTTTTTTTTTGTTAACTTCTATTTAGTGTTTTTAATTTCAACAACAATTTCATGTTGACTAGGTCATTTACCTCAGACCATTTTGTGGCCTGAAAATATAACTGCCACTGCAATTCTTTGAAATCTAACAAGGACTGTACAAAATAATGTGCTTATTTACATGTGTATTTTTAAAAAAATGTCTTTTGGTCTGAGTTTATCGATGGCCGAATTAAGGCATACAATCCATTTTTCTTCTGTGCACTATTGTCTTCTTTTAAAACTGTTTTTTTTTTTTTATGTATAGCACTCTGTAACACGCTTCGCCTAAAGACAGACAGACATGTTGTTTTTATGCCTTTGGATGATTTCTGTATTGCTGGTAATGGCTTCCTAATTAAGTATTCAGTAAGAGTTAAGAGAATCATAATTACATGTCACTGTGGAACAATCCCTGCTTGTTTAACTACTAACTGCTGCATTATGTCTTCTTCCTGTTCTTTTTATTTTGCATTAAGTTACGTCGCTAAATGACGCTACCCAGGAAGAATTTTAGCATTATTCCTGTTCTTGTTTCAGAACCAAGGTGATAACATACTGACGTGGAGTTCTCACACCGTTTTTTAATTTACAATAAACTCATTTCAAGATAACATCGCAAATTAGTTCAGGTTACACCACTTTACAAATCTGGTTGCGATAATATATAACTACCTATTTTTTTATTTTTTCAGTTTCCGAACATACTCAGCATGCTAACTGTATTGTATGTTAACATTACACACTTTGCATAATCAGTACATGAAGCCCAAATGAGAATGGGAATGACTAGGAAAACCACTGTAATGTAGCTCAACTAAGAAGTACATGAGTACTGGTACATGGGACTGGCTAGGGAACCCAGTGTAATGAAGCCCAAATAAGAAGTAAGTGAGTACTGCTACTTGGGAATGGCTAGTGAACCGAGAAATATTCGATGCATTTCTGAGCTGCATTGCTCATTCTCATGTACTAGGCAAGCAACAGTGGTACACACTACAAGCAGTTGTCCAATGCTTAGAACAGTGCATCACTTTTCACAAATCTGTGGTTGTGTGGACATGTAAGTAACATGGTGGTGAGGTGTGAAGAAAAATCTGCTTTAAATAACTTAGTTTCTTCTGTTGCACAGGTCACTACTTATTGTCTGCAGTGTGTGTTTATGAATCTGTTGTTACTTCTTCCAGGGCTATGGCCACTGGTACCATACCTCTCAACCATACTGAATTCTTCAGTAAATACCAGTTTTGAGGGCAAAATATTGGGGTGCCACAAATTCCCCTTTAATTTCTGAATTTTCCCGGGGTGTGTTTTTTTTTTAGGTTTTTTTTGACGAATTTGTTTCTGACGTAATCGTGTGCAGGGCATGCACAATGACATTAGCTTTGTGAGGCAGACAGACAGCCTGTCAGAATTCAGCTGCCAAGCCATTCATTACTACTACTTAATTTATCTTATTTAAGTGCAGCAGTTAAGAGTTGCACAGTTGGACTGGTGCTCAGGTTAGTGCACAGCAGCACATCTTGACTCCCTCTTCCAGTTCTTCCCTCAGCTCCGTCAGGTAAGGGAAATAAAAAGAAAACAAAAGGGACTACAGGACTACTGTACCACTGGGCAAGAGGGGCGGTCTGCCCAGGTGGCACTTTGGACTGTTAAGTAAAGCTGTTTTACTTGTGGGACCAGTTTGAAATATATAGTATTAATTAATTTTCTTATGTGCTGCCAACGGTGCTGCATTGAAGTGTGTTTGTGTTTGAGACACATTGCTGCATTGATTTTCTTTGGGCAATGAGAGAAATGAGACACATGTTCTGTTGCTACATTGATTTTCTTTTGTGCAGGCTGCCCAAAGTGTTGAAGTGGAGACATGTGGAGGCAGGTTCACAAGAGACAAGTGGTTTCCTTAACACAACATTTCTTTGGAAATTATTGCTGCATTGGTGTGTGTGTGTGTGTGTGTGTGTGTGTGTGTGTGTGTGTGTGTGTGCGTGTGTGTGTGTGTGTGTGTGTGTGTGTGTGTATGCACTGCTTATTGCTGCCAGGTTCAGTGTGTTCTGAATGTTGAATTTCCTTGTGCTGGACATTTGAAAAAGGGTGCGTGTGTGCCTTGTGCTGAACATTTAAAGAAGTGTGTGTGTGTCTTGTAAAGAAGGGTGTGTGTGTGTGTGTGTGTGTGTGTGTGTGTGTGTGTGTGTGTGTGTGTGCATATGTGTGTAACTCAGACTCAAACTATGTACCTTAGCTACAAGAAGTAAGGGACTGAATTCTCTACCCATACCACCTTTTGTGATTCAAGGAGTTAAGTAACTAGTTCTCAACTGTCCAAAGTTTCACAGAATGTCTGGAATATTTGGCTCATACCTTTGGCCTGTTCCTCTTAAGATTTTGTGGTTTCTGGCAAATCGGTGAGAATTGAATTCATTAAATAATGCTAGCCAGTCTTCCTATCTTTCAGGAAACGCATGGTAACACAAAACATTTTATTCTAGTAACTTTCTAAGATTATACAAGCAATGTTTAAAATGTGTCCCTGGTTTTGGGCCTTTGCCCCCCCCAAAACATTTTGGCTTTTTCCAGATTTCTTGTGCTGCATAGTTCTTCAGGGGGAGAGACATTTAGTGCTGCTTATGCCAAGTTTGTTTGCATTGTTAGTAGCACAACAGGTAGTATACTTGCTTTTGATGCAGAAGGCTGTGGGTTCTACTCCCACAATAAATAGATGGATTGCTGATACTTTACTCTGCTGTACTTTTAAGGGGGTGGATGCTGCAGTCCTGAGAATGTCGTCTTTGGTGGAGATACCTTGTAACTATGAACCTGTTATCAGTTTGCCATCCATTCCCTATTGCAATATTACTAGCTTATCATTTTTAATATAACATAGGCAATTTATTCTTCAAGGGCAACAGACACTTTATTTATAGATGAAACAATGAAATAAAATGTTTGCTAGCAGCAACCTTTTCATTAGTTACAGTTCTTTTTAATGTGGACTTATTTAGATGACTTTTTCTTCTGTAGAGATTGTGCATATTTATTGATATTGGTGGATTGTAATGATAGATGTTTGAGTAGATTTTTATGATGAAAATATTCTGAAAAAAACAGTTTTGTCATTATTGGTTCATGTATTTTGTTTCATTGCTTACTGGAAAAATGTTCAGAACAATAAATTTAAAATGCTGTCGAAAAAGTTTGTTGTATTACACAAGCAATATAATTTAATACAATCAGGAAGGTGTATCAAATAACGCATGTATGTTTGCATGTTCCTAAATATGTGTGCAAGGGGGCTATAATTTGAAAACAGTCCAAAGGTAATCTTCATCTGCCATTGGCCAGATGCATTTTCTTTGAATGTGGGTTTCAGTGCTGTTTCAATTAATGTAATTTTCAAGGGCAGAGAAGTTTTAATGCTAAGTCTATTTTCATTGTGAAACTGTATTGCTTTGTTTAGCAGATGTCTATTAGTGTTTGTGCTATAAAATGTAAAATATAAGTTTTAAATGAAGTCCAAATAGTCATTATAGAAGTAAAGCATAAAGAAGTATACACATTGCAGTGATTACCAGCTAAAGGCAATGTTAGTTCAGGAGCCTAAATGTAAGTGTTTCAAAGGTAATATTTTGTATGGATAGTTCTGCAATAGATTGCTTAAATATTTTTCATAGAAAATATTGTTTCATAATGATGATTTTTGTAGACATTATATTGAATGTATTCCTAGTGTTAAATCTGTATATTCTAAGGAATTACAGTTATTTGAATTCAGTTAATTGCTACATTTCTCTGCTTTGAAGGAACTGATTGCATTTGCCAAAAAGTGCTCAATCTGTAAATCTATCTGCTGATTTCCTCTGTTTAAATCTAGCTCATTTATTTTCTGGCTGTAGAAGGCTGAAGCACTTAATTTTATTTTTATAAAAGAAAATTGTATTTTAGTTTTGCAGTTTACACAAGTTCAAAGTTTGATACAAGTTCAAATATTATAAATAAAAACTAGTTTGTTTGTTTTGTGTTTCATGGTCATATTTTGTCTGTGCTTCAGTTTGCATTTACAAGTTGGTATCCCACAATTCCATTAGAGTGGGAGTGGTTACATATTTATGTATGTAAATTTTATACTGATCAGCGTACAGATTTTTGGCCAGTTGTACCTATTGTTCATGGGCCTTTGTCCAGATTTTTTATGATTCCAGGTTGAGAGGTATGACTGGTACTGTTTTAAGGAGATTTGCTTGGATGCATTCTCAGAACTTCCCAGATGATGTTAAAATTGAGAATTTAAATTTTTCCATGGGAGAGAGTTTTAATGTATGGTCTTTCTTATACAGATATGTTCAAAAAGTGTGATCTAGGGAGTGTCTAAGATTTTTCAGCCCTCCTTTTCCAAATTGTCCAAGGGATTTTCATTTTCCTTATCCAGTTTTTGGCAAAAACAGAATAAACAGTCTCAATAGATTTTAAGAAAAAATGGAAGGCATTCCAAAAAGAGGTTTCAAACCTCCCAAAACCAATGACAGTCCAACAAGACTAAATCACTATTCAACAGACCTTGTGACCCCCCCTCCCCTCCCACCCTGGCCCCTTTCCGCTTCCAGAAAGTCTGAGTATCCACTTCCACTTTGGGAAGAGATTGGTTCAGACAAATGGGTTCTGAAAATCATCCATCAAGGTTACAGATGGTAGTGGGGGAAAATTCATCCTATCCAGAGTATTAGTTCTTATCCTTCAGATTAGACTCTTGTTTCCAGCTGTTCTTCTTCACATGCTGTCCCAAAGAGTGATAAAAGCAGTTCCTCCTTTCCAGATGGGGAAAGCATTTTATTCAAAGATGTCCCTAATCTCAAGGAATTAAAATACTTGGAGACCATTTCTGGGTCTTCTTTCATAAACCTGTTTATAATAGTGCCCAAATTAAAATGTTGTCACGTCACAACCTGTTACTTCTTCTTCTTCTTTTAAGTTTCCTGGTAACACTAGACTGAAAAGATGCTTATCATCACATCCCTATTCATCTAGACTTCATGTGTTTCTTAAGGTTTTGTGTGGTGTCTCTGTCACATTATCAGTTATCTGCCTTACCCTTTGGATTATCCACTGCACTAAGAGTTTTCACAAAATGTCTGGCTCCAATTATATCTCATTGCAGGCTACAGGGATTCCACATTTTTTTGATATTTAGATGAATTGATATTTTTTGCAGTTTTTTTCAAGGTGTCAGGAATTTTCTGTTGAGTGAGAGATCTCTTGCACAAACTGGGATTCTAGGAGAACATTCAAAAGTCTTTCTTGACTCCCTCTCACACAGATTTGTGATACTGGGATTTTAACTAGGCACCTCAGTCCAAAGAACTTTTCTTTGACAGGAACAAATAGATGTTCATTTAGGTATTCCACTCATACTTCAGTCACTGCGAGGGGAATACCTCAGAATTTTGGGTCTCATGGCATCTATGATTCTCATGATACCACCTGGCAAGTCTCCACATGAGAATGATATAGTGGTATCTGAAATCTCTTTGGTCCCTGCATCAACACCCCTTATCTTTTCAGATCCCAGTGCTAGGGTTTGTCAGACAAGAAATATTTTGGTGGAGACAACAGCTATCCTTAAATCCAGGTCTCTCCTTCTCCCTCCTTGCTCCAAAGCAGTCATTCACCACAGACACTGTGGACTTTGCTTTGGGAGCAGTTTCAAGAAGGATAAAAGTGAAGGGAGTGTGGGACACCAAGGACAGATGCAAACACATAAATATCAAAAAGATGCTTCCCCTGAATAAAGGCACAAAACTCTCTGAACCATCTTTGGTCCCTGTGACCTCTTATAGTGCTTGCCGATAATACTACAGACCAGGTCATACCCCCTTTGCAGACTAGCCATGTTAGCTTGGGATATAGCCTCACAACACAGTCTCATTGTACACGCATCATGCATTTTGTCAGAGCAAAACTGTGTGGCAGACAAGCTGAGTAGGACCAGGGGAGACCCTGAATAATCGAAAAATAGGTCAGATGATCTTCTGAGATTTGAGCCATGTGTGGAGAATTCCTCAAGTAGACTTCTTTGCCTCTTCTCTGAAGAATCAACTGGCAAAATTCTGTTCTAGGACTTCATGTAAGAAGGTCAGGAAGAAAGATGTTTTTTCTTTCCTTTGGACAGGAATGTTCCTGTATGCCTTTCCACTCTTTCCACTAATTTCCAGTGTACTGCTGAAGATTCAGAATGAATCCCCCAAGATCATTGTGGTGACTCCCTTCTGGCCCAAGCAACCCTGGTTCTTTCTTCTTTTGGAAATGGCCAGAGACAGTTAACACAAGCTTCCTCACAGATAGTTTCTACTCAGACAAGACCAGGGATTTTTGATATATTCTGGCATCAATCATCTTCAGTCACCTGCCTGAATGATGGGGTCTTAATTCCTTTTAGGCACCAGTTTTCTGAGGATAGGCAGCAGGTATTTCTGGAGGCAAGAAAGCCTGCTACTAGAAGATCATATTTTAGCAAATGGAAAAGGTTTTTTAGTTGGTGCCAGCAACGTAACCAGCACCAATTTAGTGCTAGTTGTTCTTTTGTTTTACAATATTTGTGCCAGTTACTATCCCGCTGCCTTTCTTTTTCATCTATCAAGGTTCATTTATTGGCCATTTCGCATGTATGCCCATGGATTCTCCTCTTAAAATGCAGTCTCATGTCAAAATGTTCCTGAAAGGGATTTTACATTAGAGGCTTCCTAGAAAATCAGTGCCCCCTCCTTGGGATGTTAATTTTGTGTTAGAGAAACTAATACTTCCTCACTTTGAACCAGCTAATCTGGCTGGCTTGAAGTTCTTACATGGGAAACAGTTTTACTGATTTCTCGGTCCTCTGTAAGAAGGTCATCTGAGTTGCAAGCTCTTATCTTGAGTCAGCCCTATCTCATTTTCCACAGGGATAGGTTTCTTTGATAACTAAGCCTTCCTTTATGCCTAAAGTGGTATCAAAGTTTACCTTAAGCCAAACTGCCCTCTACTGTGTTTCCTTTCCTGAACCAAAACTTGGAGAAAGGATACTCCATATCTTGGAAGTCCACAGACGACTCAAGTACTATCTAGACAAAACTAAATGCTTCAGATCTTCAGATCAATTGTTTTGTAAAGGTAAGAAGAAGGGATAACCTGTGTCAAAAGAAACTTATTTCCAAATGGTTGTCTAAGGCTATTACCTTTTATTATACTTACCATAACAAACCCATTCCAGGCATGGTTAAGGCCCATTCCACGGGGCCTTTGGCTTCATCTATGGCTTTTTGGAAAGGGTTGGATTCTAAAAATATTCTAAAAGCTGTTACTTGGTCCCCTGTACGTACTTTTGCAAAGCACTATAAGCTCGATTCCTTCTCTAGGTATAGATTAACCATTGCTGGGTCTATTTTCCATGGGATCCTGGACCCTTCTCCTTTCACCTACAAAATATAGTTAGCTATGGTAATCTACCCATGTAACTAAAGCTACTGCAGCAGTGATTAATATGAAGAACATGGTACAGTTGAATAAGTTGAACTTACCATGACAGTAGATGATCGAATGATCACTGTTGCATTAGCCGCTTCCCCCTCAATCCACCCCCTTTGTTTTTTGGTGTGTTTTTTTATGTCCGGGTATGGGCATATATTTTTTATTTTTCCTAGAATTGTCCTTTGATGGCTCAGACTTCCTCTATATTACTGGCATCCAGCTAATTAGTGGAAGGAGATGAGAATAGCATTCCACATTTAACTATAGATATTTAGTGGCATCTTTATTTAGCTGTAGTGTTTGTTTGACTTGCTGTTCTCTGCCTGACTGTTGCTGATCTCTGAATGCATTTGATTTTGGATTGAAGTTATTCATTTAAGGTTTGGTTACTTCTATTTTGTTATCTTTTTCTTATATTGCATTTTATTTTGTTTTAAGTTTTTTGTTGGCTAGAGTCAGTTAGTAAGGACTTATTTTGTAGACAGTGGATTACATCCGGCTAATTAGTGGGAGGAGCAGAGAAATAGCATTCTTCATTTAATGAGAAATATTTATTGGCATAGCATTCCTCATTTAACTATAGATATTTAGTGGCATCTTTATTTACCAGTAGTGCTTGTTTGACTTGCTGTTCTCTGCCTGACTATTGCTGATCTCTGTCCTCATTTATTTTTCACACTTGTTCATCTTTCTGTTGTATTTTTAAACTTGGTGTCTTTTGATTTGCCCACCCCTACTATAAATCTGATTTTGGACACTCCTTCCAGTCCCATCTCATCAGCTAATTCAACTGAGCATTGAGAGATTAGCAGGGAAGCCCCCCACCTTAGTCTCTTAAACTATAATTACCTTCTGCTTCCTCCCTTTCCACTTAGTAAAAAAATATTGCACTGTATTCAGCTGCTTTTACTGTAATTGTGCTTCTTCCTACTCTATTTAGCTTTTGCTGCATGTTCTTAAAGTGTTCAGTTACATTTAATCTGCTACATTCATTACTGCTTGCTAGTAGCCTGATTACATTGTAACTGTTATTCTAAGTCTCTTAGTTTTGATATAAGCACTTGGGCTTCAAACTAGTTATCTTACTTAAGGAAGTTTTGAGGTCTACACTCTTGTGGCAGGAGAGGAAGCTTACACGCTTCTGAGTTGGGAATTGCTGGTTGAAGGCTTATTGTTTATGTTATTCTAGCAGTGTCTTAGTTCTGATTTAAGCACTTGGGCTCCAGGCCAGTTGTTTTTTATTAAGAAGGTTTATGGTCCACACTCTTGTGGGAGAAGAGGGTAACCATCACCCTTCTGCGCCAGGAATTGCTGGTGAAAGCTTATTGTGCCTGTTATTCTGTCTTTGTTCTGATTTAAGGATGCAAGCTCCAAACCAGTTATTTTACATTAGCAAGGTTTGTGGTCTACACGCTTGTGGCAGTAGAGGATAGCTTACATCCATCTGAGTTGGGAATTGCTGGTTGAAGGCTTATTTTGTCTGTTATTCTAAAATTGTCAGTTCTGGTTTAAGTACTTGGGCTCTGAAACAGTTATTTTACATTAGGAAAGTTTGTGGTCTGCACTATTGTGGCATTACTGTCTAGACAGATCTTTTTTAACCACTAGAGCATCTAGTTTACACATAGCTGAGTGTTGCTCATCAAGTTCCTTGTCATATTGACCTACTCAATATTTAAATTTCCATAACGTCTCCCTAGTAAATCAGCAGCCATGGATATACACTCCCAAACTCTCTCTGTGGCCATTCTTGTTGAGATGGGTATTCTGAGGCATTGTATCAATTACCTCATGTATATTGACAATCCACTTATTCTTAATAAAACAGATAAGGTATGTGAGAAGTGTAAATATGCTTTAATGCTGGAGGCAAAACTCACTCATACAGCTAAAACTAATCCTACAAAGGTTGTCAGTGACACTTGCACCATGTCTACTGCACAGGGTAAAGAGCCTATAAATAAAACTACTTATATTGAGGCACTTACAGGTAGCCTTCCTAAAACACTATAACCTCCTGCACAGTACAATCAAAGAAAGGATCCTCAGCCATAATGTAAACACTCAGTTAAAACACCACCCACAGCTACACATAGCAACACTGGATCCAGCACCTCTACTGCTAAAGCCTTATGGCAAACTAATGCACAGCCAAATTTCTTGGTCATTGGTGATTCTATAGTGAGGCACACCAATGTCGCCCTCACCAGACCAAGTAAGGAGAAAGTCATGGTTAGCTGCCTTTCTGGGACTAGGAACTATCAGGTCACACAGGCACTCAGGTCATTGAACCACACGTACCAGTATGACTCTGTCATAGTCCATATGGGAGTTAATGCCCTGAGACATACTTCATTTGACTATTTGAAGTGAGACACGATGGAGCTCACTGATTATGTGTCTCTGGCAGGTATAAGTCTAGTACTGGTCAGATCACATCTGTCCATAAGGCAGTATTACTTAATATAAAAATTACATCAGTGAAACCAAAAACCTTTGGCAACTATTCCATATCCAACTTCTCTCTGCTAAGCAACACCCTAGCTAAATCCCACACCCCCAAACCCAGTAAACACCATAGCGTATGCTGAGCTTTTTACAAAAATCTCAGTACAGCCATATTGATAGCTGTATAGAGTGAGCTGTGTCCATTCATATTAAGAATAAGGCAAACTCAAAAGACAAGTCGCCCTAGTGGAATCACAATATCAATTTGTTATACAGCGAAAGAAAAACATATTGGCCAAGCGTAGGAAGAACAAAGCCATACATACTAAAAGCCCCCTGACCAATCTAAACAGGCAGCTAAGAGGATTAGTTTGTACTTCAAAAGCCAAATTTGAAGAATAATTAGCTTCTCAGGCAAAGGACTACCAGAGAGCTTTCTATAGCTATCTCCATAACATCAGGGGAAATACACAAGAAATTGCAGAAGTTATTGTAAATGGCATCACTCATACATTACTAGAGGCCATTGCCAACCTTTTTGCTGACAGGTTCAGTCCAAAGGAAATACCACATACCACAATCCCCCCAACCATTACTGGGGAACAGGTAATCAGTGCACTTTCCATGGCCAAAAACACTGCATCAATGGGCCTTAATAAGATCCCTGGATGTTTAAGAAATAGCATGATATGTGAACTCTCAGCTCCACTTGAATCACTTTTCAACTGGAGCCTTCAGTCAGGTGTTGTGCCCAAGGAATAAAAGATAGTGACAGTCATTCCCCAGCACAAAGGAGGTCCAACCAGTGAGCCGGGTAACTACAGCCCTATAAGTCTTCCAGCACCATATGTAAGTCCATGGAAAGGATCATCATGGATATGATAAAATGAGGATATAGGTATCCTGCAAATGCTGGACCCATCACAGTTTGGCTTTGTTAAAGGAAGTTCATGCCTATTAAATCTGGTGTACTTTTTTTGAGAGGGTCACCAAAGCATTGGATGAAGGCAAGACTGTGCACACATCTTACCTCAACTTGGTGAAGGCTATTGATACAATACCCCACTCAGACATTATAGACAAGCTCACTAATTGAGGTATAAAACCCTTTTATCACCCACTGGATAGCAAACTGGCTCACTGATAGGAACAGGCATTCAAAATAGGTGAGGCTATCTCCACCAAGTGGCCAGTCACTAGCAGAGTCTCCCAGGGCTCTGTAGTGGCTCCACTTCTTTTTGGCATCTATTCCCTGAAATGGAAGCAAATGCTGAAGGTTTATGGGTGACTAAGTTTGCAGATCAGATGATTGCAAGCGGGGGGTTATCATTGACTTCCTGTAGACACTAGCATTCTTTAAGAAGGTCTATCTCTTACTAACAAATGGTGCCAAAGCCATGGTTTTAAACTCATTGCTAAGAAATGCATAATTGTACTCTTTGGGAAGTCAACCATCCTGGCTAATTACTATGTTGATAATACTCCCCTAAGAGTCAATCCAGTGATCAAGGATCTTGGTACGCATGTAGACAGTAGCCTTACTTTCAACCACATTGCGGCCACAGGTGTGAGTATGGGCATAGCAGCTGTACTCTGCCCTTATCAGACCAATCATAGAGTACAGTGCTCCCTTTGGTATGTACTGGACCAGGCAAATGCAGCAAATAGCGTGACCTCAGAGGTTCCCTACAAAAGAATACAAGGCGTAACACACCTGCATTATACAGAGCACCATAAAGCCCTTTCCCTCTCCTCAGTCTCCTATAGATTGCTGATGGGTGATCAATGCCTGGCTTACAAGGCATCCACAAACCTCACATTTATGAATTTCCCACATATTCTTAAGTCAAAGAGTACCAGAAATACAAGGTCTAGAGACCTGAATTTTGTCTGTGACTTAAAACAGAACATGCAGGAGGACAGATATGTGTCCCAGACATTGCCCCTTCTATGGAGCAGACTTCTCATCCATGTGAAGCTGAGTTCTTCTTTAACTCAGTTTAAGCGCAACCTAAACTAGTCAATGGGGAACAGGACATTTACATCAGGCCTGGCACCCTTGCTTCTTATTGAAAGAGGTAGCTTATAAATGCCTGGCTCTCAATGCCCTATTCAGATACAGGACATCATTATTCTTTTGGGAAAACTTTTCTAGGCTTAGAAAGGATCCCCAGGTCATTAACTGAGAAGTATGAATCCACAAATAAATAAATGAAAGAAACGTCCTTAGTGATTCACAGAGGACAACTCAGAGCCAGCAATAACATATAAAACTTTATTAACCAGAGCTAAGCACTTTCATTCCTAAAATTCACTTGAACTTTATGTTTATAGGAGAGATATGTCATTTAAAAATTATTTGGAAGGGGTAAGAAAGCGGGGGGGGGGGGGCACAAAGCATTTGGAATAAAAAAAATTGTTTTTTGACCACATTGTTCCAAGATTATTTATGGTAACGCTTTTACAATTAGAGGAGTGACTTATAAAATTAAAGGGTATTATACCTGTTGCTCCACAAAAGTGGTATATTTAGCCCAATGCCCAAAATGCCCTGTCTTCTATGTGGGTAAAACCTCCAGGAGGTTAAGGGATTGAATTTATGAACACAGCCTGGATATTAGAAACAACACTCCTACTAATGCATTGTACAAGCATGTAATATTGTGTGACACTCATATTTTTGGCCTCTTAGTAACAGAGCAAATTAAGAAAGACATTCAGGGTAGAATAATGGATGAGCATCCTGATGCTTGTGAATTGAGATAGCAGATCAAATTAAATGCAGCTAGCTACCCTGGCCATAATGAAAATGTTTCTCTTAATTCAGTTTTAAAATTGAAGTATTATGAGAGTGTATGATTCAATTGGTTCTTTTGTTTTATCATGTGACCTTTAGGAAAGATTTTAAATGTTTGTTTTAACCTAATATTTTAGTTTTGATGAAGTTCCAGTGAATTTTAGGAATGAAAGTGCTTAACTGTGGTTAATAAAGTTTTATATGTTATTGCTGGCTCCGAGTTGTCCTGTGTGCATCACTAAGGAAGTTTCTTTCATATTAGCCTAGTAACAATCTATGAATCTATGAAAGCTCTAAATGCTTTGTGCCAAGACATGTCTTTTTGTCAGCTCAGCTTGAGCTGCTTTAGAGTATGGGCATATGGAAAGTGCTCCGAAGCTTTGGGAGCTGACTGACCATTATATTCATTTCTGACATACCCAAACTAAGATGCACAACCTATCTATAATCCCAATAACTAATTTGATCAGCCCTTCAACATGATATATTCTTTACATATAAACATTGCCTGTGTCTTAAATCTTGAAGTTGTCCCCTCAAAATATGAGTCAACATTAATGCTATATTTCTGCCATTTTCTTTCAAGCTTTTGATCCCTTTTATCAAATTGTGACAAGTGCTAATTGTAACAGAAACATAACTCATACAAAAGTATAAGAGCAGAGTTGTGCAGAGATTCAGTCAGCGGTCATTATAAGCAGCAACTACAGCAACTGTTACATCTGGACAAGAGCTTTTACAGAGCTCACACTCATGTCCATTATACTTAGAAAACCTATGTTTATTATCTCTTTAAGGAAAGCGAAGAAACAGAACCTAGTAAAGTAGTGGTTGACTCAACAAATGATTCCCACCAAACACTTTTTTGTGCCATGGACATAACTAAACACCAAGTCCATGAAATGTCCCTTTGTAAGGGCAGAGGTAGAATATTCAATTTGTGATGTGCAGCAACAGTTAAAACTGTTGTGCACCAGTAACTACTGGCAAAATGGCAAACCACAACCACTCTGATGAGGAGGCTCATAAACGTATTACCTGGTTGATAGGAAATTTGAAAGATATGACATCTAAAGTCCTTGGTGGTATCTAATTTTACAGGAAGCCCAGTTCTGTTCTAAAATCTCATAGCAAACCATCCCATTCATTTAATACTTTGCTCATGTTATAAGTAGAGCCTCGTCCATTCATTCATTGACTCATTCATTCTTCAGCACCTGCTTTATCATATTCAGTGTCACAGGATACCAGACCCAGTGGCTATAAAGCTGAAAATGAATCCTGGATAGGATGTGCACATACACATACATACACATGCACACACTCAAAATATTTTGAGCAAACTTCAGACTATTTAGGAGGTCACCAGCTGACCTGTGCATGTCTGGGATATTGGAGAAAAAGAGGTCGCCCAGCAAAAATCCAAAAACTCAGAGGAAAGGACATGCAGATTCCACACAGAAAGCACCATAGCCAAGAATCAAACGGTAGCATAAGGAAATGAGGCAAACTGATGTGCAGCTGTACCTCCTTAATAGGTAGAAGTGATGCATCCAGATATGGCTATAGCACTCAATGAATCAAGACTCAGTAATACAGGCCAAACTGATTAATATCGCCAGACCCAAAATAATTATGGTCTAGCTATTCATTATTTTAGGGTTACATAACACCTAACAATGCATAGCATCTGGCAGGTCTTCTTTGGGGAGATGTCTTTAGTACATTTTCCCTTGTAGCAGGATATTTGTATATGAGTCTTAGGACAAGGGTTCACTTTTCCAGAATCTACCTGCCTAATAACTGCCTAGCTCTACATAATTTTGTAACATACCTCCCTTATCATAATAAGAGTTCTTCTTCCTAAAGTGACACTACTTCACCTCCTCCCCTTGTCCTGCAGGAAGGGCATATGTTATAGGTATCTCTAGATCAAGGCATGGCCAGCTCTTTATGTTTGTATACGGAAAAAAATGTAACCCACAAAATTATATTGAAATAAGTTTTACTAATTTAAAACCCTAGAAGCTCTGTTAAAGCCAACAATCCAGTAAATTGGATATAAGGGTTCATAGTGTTTATCAACATTCCTGATTTCAGTTTTTGTGTTAAAGCAGTATAAGAGAAGGGCACCAATAAATATACACTAATTAGCCCATTTATATAAAATCACTTCTCAGAAATGAGGAAAATACCCACAACTTGCCCTTTGATCCATCCTTTGATTCAAGCACGTTTTCCTGCCATGAAAGAATTGCATCACCTCTGGGAAATTGCAGCCACCTCAAAGTGGAAGTGTATTCTTGTATTCTACACACCCAGCATGTATTATCTGGTGGTATGAAATATGATGTTGTATTACTACTGATAATAGCATATCATGCTGTAGTACCAAAGTATGCTGTCATATTACTACTGATACTACTGAGTATCATCTCAAGCTACTAAAAGATATAGTGGCAATACTACAGAGGCAGTATGCTCGTGTATCAAATGCCTAATGGTCAAAATGTATGTAAGTTAGTTTTTAGGCATATGAACAGTGATCTAACAAAGCACTCCTTTATGAAAGTGCTTAAATGACATTTCTGCTAAAACAAACTGTGTTGTTTGCAGATACCACAGTTCTTGGAGATGCATATTTCCTCACAGTTACACAACTGTGCTGTTAGTGTATGTAAGTAAGGGAGTTGGGGGGGGGGTATTGGGTAATTCTTTATTGATGTTTTTACTTTGATTAATTTTTAGGTTTGGCAGCATTTTGTTGTGATCTCTGTTGTTTTGATCACTGTATTTGTGTGTATGTATGCGTATGTGTGTGTATGCTTGAGTGACTGGGGGAGTCAAAGCACTGATTTTTTGTTTTATAGGGCTTTCACTGTTTTGAATGTGATGCCTAGACATCTGACAATGTGGTTATCAATGTACTGACATAAATCCACTACTGAGACTAGTGTGTGTATCAGCCAATAATATTCTTAAATGCTATAGTTTTACTAACAATACTAGCATACTAGTTCTGTTTTGTCTCCTAGCCATACCTACTGAACAGGAGTTATCCGGTATCAGCCTTTTGCTGATGATATTCAACTTTGTTTTACTCCTGCGTCTGTGCTGGATTTTATTAACCATCGAAGAATAATGGAATCTGTCTTTGAATGGATGGCACAAGCCAGCTAAAGCCAAAGCCTGATGAGACTGAGTTGATGCTGCTTCTTATCACCATCGTCCGTCTGTCAGATCTTTCGATCCTTCCTCCCCATGCAATGTACGTGGAGAGGAATAGCTTGGGATTAGTGTCATGTGTCCATAGACTAGAAGTGCTTTTTGATAACAACATTGCCTGGATCAGGAATCTGATTCCATCTTGAGACTCGATAAAGCAGATTCTTGCTCTAATGTTTCTAATGTTATCATGACTGGACTCTTGTAGTGCCCTTAACCTTTCTTTGTCTTACTGATGGTGAACTTGCTCAACATCAGTGAGTGCAGAATTTGCCATAACATTTATGTATATGCCATATAATGCTTACCTTGTGGGAAATGCACTGGCTGGTTCTCCAGCTAGGTAAGTCTTTAAGGCCTTTAAGAATTTGACAGTCACCTTTCAAGTCTTACACAAACTGGATCCTGCTTATTTGAATGAGTGCTCATATCCCATTCCCCAGTAAGTCCCATCAGGTCATCAGCTGAGGGTCAGGCCTGAGTCCACTGATAGGGTATTTTGTGCCTGGTTTGGGTCAGTCCTTTGCAATCAGCTACCTTCCCTGATTCAGGCATATGAATATAATGGATCCTTTAGGAAGTCACTTAAGTACCATCTGTTTAGGATGGTCTATCTAAATCCTATTAGGGGCTCAAGCAATTTAAAAAACTTTTATTTTTTTTTTGCAATCCACATTAATTAATTAATTAATTAATTAATTAATTAATTAATTCCTGGCTTTTTTAAATAGTTTTATTGTGCCAGTTTAATAACTCAATGATAGATAAATAAATAAATGAATGATAAATGTTAATGATCTTTTTAATTGTAAAATATCTTACATATAAGCATGCTGATATACTTAAGCAATAACCGGCGACGTGGCGAGGCCCGAGTGATTAAATAAAGCCAACTGTGGGTAAATTTCAATATACCACAACCACAGAGTTGGTTATTGCTATTATATAATGACATTATTTAAAAAAAAAAAATGCTTACTTTTCTTAAATAATGTCTTTGTATAACGGCGCATTACTGTTTTTCCACTGGTTGTGGTACACTGCTTCCTTGTTTTGATGTACTGAACATGCATATGTGGTAAGCATTAGGTAGCCTATCTACCACAAGAGGAGTGGTTCCTGGCCCAGTAATTGTAGCTACTGGCCCTTTGGGCATTTTCCCATCTCTTTCAATTTTTTGGTTTAAAAGCCGCACTTGCACTTGTTTCCCACCGTTCCTGTTACTAGCCTAGTCCAGATACAGAGTTTCTGTATCCAGGACTGTTGGTAAGCTTCTGAGCCCCGCAAGCCCTTCTATGTTGGAGGGAAGCCTTCTAGCTTATCAGTGGGATTGGTAAGCACTAGGTAGCCTATCTACCACAAAAGGAGTGGTTCTGGCCCAGAAATTGTAGTTTATTGGCCGTTTGGGCAGTTTTTTTCCATCTCTCTCAACTTTCTGGTTTTAAAGCCCATGTTTGCACTTCATCCCCACCTTTCCCGTAACTAGTCTAGTCCAGGTACAGATTTGCTGTATCCAGGACTGTTTGTAAGCTTCTGAGCCCCCCAAAACTTTGTGTTGGAGTGCAGCCTTCTAGCTTATCAGTGGGAGTGGTAAGTACTAGGTAGCCTGTCTACCACAAGAGGAGTGGTTCTTGGCCCAGGAATTGTAGTTTATTGATCATTCGGGAAGTTGTCCATCTCTTTCAACTTTCTGGTTTAAATGGCCACATCTGCGCTTGTTTCCCATCTTTCCTGTGACTAACCTACTGGAAAGCACTAGAAAGCATTAAACTGATACAAGCCTTCTAGCTTAAAAGAGAGACTTTGGAGTGATTTGAGTATCAGTTTTCTGTATTTTCTTGCTGTACTTAACTGTTTTCCGCCTAAACACTGATTTTCCAGCACTTATTGTGATTTAAAAGCTTGTTTTTTTCACATATTGTACTTATTTGACTGCCTGCACTTTTAAAAAGTTGTTTTTTGTTTAAATAAATTGTTTAACTGTTGTAGGCTACACACTAAGGTCCAATAGCCTTTTCTGATTGCTTGTAGTCGTTTAAAGCTGTTTAAGTGTAGTTTTTACTGTTTTTGCCTTCTCTTTTCGAAAAAAAAAAAATTCTTGTTTCCCGCCTTTCTAAGCTAGTATAGTCCAGTTTTCAGGCTAGTGCTGAGTTCAGGGCTGTGTTACAAGTTTCTGAGTTATCCATACCTTACTTGGATAGAGGGAAGTTTCTCTGTTCACCTGTGAGAGAGGGTAACTTTGAGCAGCCATCTGTTCCTGGAGGAGTGGCTCCAGCCCAGAAGTTAGTAGTTTAAAAAATACGTTTGCACGGTTTTGTGCGCCGGGCAGCACCGGTTAGCTAGGGTTAAATTATTCCTGGCTCCACTAAGTCTCCTCTTCAGTTTTTCACTTGAAACTAGTCTAACTTTCAACCTAAGCACTCAAAAAGCATCCTACAGTCCAGCAGTTGCTCAGACCTAATAGCAAGCACTAATATACCCCGATACTTGACTGCCTAGCAGAGCAAGTCACTTTATCCACCCCTCACCAACCAAGCGACTAAGCAGCTCACCCTACTATTCAGGCATGACCAAAGGGCAACTTCAGGTGTAGTCTCCAGTCCAGCTGGTGAATCTGGGTATCCTGAGGCAATACAATAATCACGAAGGCACGAAGTTCTCCCAAAAGGTTTATTGGAAAACAAACCACAGCAACCAGCAGAACACAGCAACCAACACTGACCTAGGTTTCGTCGTAAGACTTCCTCAGAGTGTTGGTAATCACTTAATTTATACTAACCA
The DNA here is from genome assembly GCF_019279795.1 of Protopterus annectens. Lineage (NCBI taxonomy): Eukaryota > Metazoa > Chordata > Ceratodontiformes > Protopteridae > Protopterus > Protopterus annectens. Next base: position 425,018,833 of record NC_056751.1, read on the forward strand.
TGTATAAATTGATTAATTAATTGCTCCATGTTATTGCTCCATTTAACTCAACATATTAAATTTATTCGTACAACCAACCTAAAAATACAATGCTGTATATCATTTAAACTCCTACCTTTATATTAATAAAATATATAAATTTATACATATGAATAAAATATTGTACAAAACACATATATACTGTAAATAATATATAATGTTAAAAAACACCTAATACATTGTGTAAAAAATCCTTCAGCATGCTCCATACTTTCTCATACATTATTCTGAATTCTGATGAATGCTACCTTTGATGTTATATATATGAAAAATGATATTTTAATTCATACCATTTACCAGTAATGCAATACAGTGTCAAACTTAATTTGTTATACCGGACAACCGTTAAATGTAATTATTTATTTTCCTAGTATATTTTTGAGTCTGAGATATGGTTTAATAGTTATAAATTCATTTAACCCTGGATAAAAATGTGCATTTAATATCATCTGCCATTTGATTTCACAAACATCTAAATGGTATTCTGTTAACCTACCCTGTGGATCCTGAACTAACTGTTCTAGTACACAAAATGAAAATTTATGATCTTTATGTTCTATTATGTGACGAGCAAGGGCATTAGTGGGTTTTTGATGTTGAATATCTAGGACATGTTCTTTAATTCTCTCCCTGAATTTCCTACATGTCTTTCCCACATAAAATGCCATGCATTTGTCACATTTGGCTAAGTAGATCACATTAATAGAATGACAGTTAAATTTGCCATTAATTCTAATATTTATACTGTTAACTGTGAGTTTACTTCCTGTTTTCATGACGTGGGGGCATGTACTACATCTACCACACTTGCTTGTTCCTCTGTTGCCATTAACAAAGGTTTCCGAGTATACTTTTCCTCTTTCAAATATTTGTTTTAATGCTCTGTCCCTACGATAAATGAACTTAGGTTTGTATGACATGTAACCTTGAAACTCTTTTAATTTACTAAATGTTTTCCAATGTTTTTCAACAATATCCTTAATAATATTAGTATCTGCATTATAGGTGATGACAAATAAAATATGTTCGTCCCCTAAATCATGATGACATTTATTGGCATTATTGATGCTGACAGAATATGAACTCTTCAATATGGATTCCATCTGTCCACTATTTCTTTTTGTAAATATTTCATTCCTAATTTCTTCACATAAAATCTTAGGATAACCTCTGTTGGAAAACAATTCCATCATGTATCTAATTTCCTTGTCAAATTCTAACTCGTCACTTACCATACGTGCCGCCCTAATAAATTGTCCCTTGACAATTGATCTTTTTTGATGTTCCGGGTGCCAGCTGTCATAATGCAAATAGGAATTTGAAAATGTTGCCTTTCTGTAAATTTTTGATGATATAGAGTTATTATTTATATTATATGTTAAACTTACATCCAAATAGTTGATTTCTTCCCTGTTGACTTCATGGGTAAATTTTAAAAACCATACTGTTTGATTAATATAATAAATGAATCTCTCAAGAATTTGTTGTTCTCCCTTCCATACAATAAAAATATCGTCCAGAAAACGGGTAAACAGCTTAATATATGGTCTAAACTCACTTTTAAACACAAATTGGTTCTCCCAATATGCCATGATATAATTGGCATAAATGGGGGCACATGCTGCCCCCATTGCTACCCCCGTTTTCTGACGAAACCTATACCCTTCAAAAAAGATATAATTGTTCTTAAGTACTAAATCCATTAATCTTACATATAGATTAATCTGATCTTGTTCATATACTCCACTGTTCAATAATTGTTCTTCTAACCATTCCAGACCGGTGTCATGTGGTATGACACTAAATAAATTAACCACATCAATTGTCACGAATATAATGTCGTTTTGTGTTTCTATATTCCGAATCCTTTCCAAAAAGTGCCAAGAATCTTTAGTAATATAAGGAAAACTATTTAAGCCATTTTTCAATTTTAGATTTTAGATCTAAGTACTGACTTATATATGACACTTTACTTCTCTTGCCATCTACAATCGGTCTGAAATGGACATTATTGACACCTTTGTGGATCTTTGGAATACCAAAGATCCCACTGACCACAGGGTGTTTATTTGTCATGTAGAAAAACTCTTCTTCATCTTCATCTATTTGCCCTTGATATAACATGTCCTCTAGGGATAAATCAATATTTTTGTAGGCCCTATTAACTTCATTTATGCTTACTTCTTCATAATTATCTTCTGCTAACATCCTTAACATTTCACTATCGTAATCCACTTTGTCCATTATTACAGCTCCATTACCCTTATCAGGCTTCATCACACGTATGCTCTTGTTACCACTTATATTTTGAATACATTCCACATGTTCCTGTTTTAAATTACTCTGACATACTACTTTATTATCTTTGTATAATTGTCTGATGTCAATTTCACACAGGTTTTCAAAAATATGTACCAAATTATTATAAGGTGGAATAAAACAACTTTGTTTACATAAACCATTGTTTTTGAAGGCTTGTTCACAATTCTTTTTATACCCAAAGTAGGAGAGTAAATTTAATTTACGTGTAAATAGTTTTAAATCCTTAAGTGTGTCAACAACATTACCCCTCCTACATGGTACAAAATTGAAACCTTTTGCTAGTGTGTCAGCATGATGTATATTGAATTCTGCACTAGAATAATTAAATAACCTATAATCTCCTGTGGTATTATAGATTATTATAGGATTCGTGACAAATGCATGGCATTTTATGTGGGAAAGACATGTAGGAAATTCAGGGAGAGAATTAAAGAACATGTCCTAGATATTCAACATCAAAAACCCACTAATGCCCTTGCTCGTCACATAATAGAACATAAAGATCATAAATTTTCATTTTGTGTACTAGAACAGTTAGTTCAGGATCCACAGGGTAGGTTAACAGAATACCATTTAGATGTTTGTGAAATCAAATGGCAGATGATATTAAATGCACATTTTTATCCAGGGTTAAATGAATTTATAACTATTAAACCATATCTCAGACTCAAAAATATACTAGGAAAATAAATAATTACATTTAACAGTTGTCCGGTATAACAAATTAAGTTTGACACTGTATTGCATTACTGGTAAATGGTATGAATTAAAATATCATTTTTCATATATATAACATCAAAGGTAGCATTCATCAGAATTCAGAATAATGTATGAGAAAGTATGGAGCATGCTGAAGGATTTTTTACACAATGTATTAGGTGTTTTTTAACATTATATATTATTTACAGTATATATGTGTTTTGTACAATATTTTATTCATATGTATAAATTTATATATTTTATTAATATAAAGGTAGGAGTTTAAATGATATACAGCATTGTATTTTTAGGTTGGTTGTACGAATAAATTTAATATGTTGAGTTAAATGGAGCAATAACATGGAGCAATTAATTAATCAATTTATACATGGTTAGTATAAATTAAGTGATTACCAACACTCTGAGGAAGTCTTACGACGAAACCTAGGTCAGTGTTGGTTGCTGTGTTCTGCTGGTTGCTGTGGTTTGTTTTCCAATAAACCTTTTGGGAGAACTTCGTGCCTTCGTGATTATTGTATTGGTGGACTGGTTACTTATCCTGAGGCAATGTTACAACTGCCTCATGTACACAGACAGCCCTCTCCTCCTACCACAAAATGCTAACATATGTGAGAGATGCAATTATACAGCCAAACTGGAGGCTAAGGTCTCTCCACCCAAGACTGGAACAGACAGTCATGAGGAGAAGGTTAACACTTGCACCACACCTCCAGCCTCACATAGACCTACTAAACCAGCACTGGCAAATAATACACATAAATACACAAAATCATACTCAGAGGCTTGAAATAAAAACCTGCAAAAGCATCAGCGAGCTCCAAAGCAGACACCCACAAAACCTGCACCTCCCATCACAAACCAGACAACACATGAAACACAAAATCAATGAGCCGCACAATCACAGCCCTTAAGGTGAAATAACATACCTAACACACTAGTAATAAATGACTCAATAGTCAGGCACACTGATGCCCCACTCACTAGGCTGGACAAGGAGAAGGTTACTGTTAGCTGCCTGTCGGGAGCCAGAATCTGCCACATAACACAAGCACTCAGGTCACTCCAGAACAAGTACAAATATGACTCTGTCATTGTTCATGTTGGTGTGAATGACCTGAGACGTACCTCCCGGGACTACATAAAAAGAGACATGAAAGAGCTCTCTGATCATGTAGCCCAGGCGGGTATGACCCTGACCCTGAGTAGCATCCTGCCCTCACCAAGAATGATACCTCAGTATAAAGAAAAAATTATCAATTTCAACAATTGGCTAAGATTCTGGTGTCATTCAAAGGGAATCCAGTGTCTGTCAGCCTGGGATGACATGCTCGACAAGCCACATTGCTTCGCAAGAGATGGCTTGTACCTGTCACCCCTTGGCTTTCGAATACTGGCCAAGGATCTTGCTGCCCCCATAGTGCCTTTTTTAGGCAAGGCTCAAAATTCAAATCCACCTCCGTAAACAACACAAGTAAAAAAATGAGAGTTATGCTACTCAACGCCAGGAGTTTAAATCTCAAAATGCATGCACTCGAAACACTCCTAAGTATGGAGAATGTCAACATCTGTGCAGTAACTGAAACCTGGTTCAAGGCTCCAGACAGCACTCCAGCACTACTGGGCTATAACTCATACCACACATTTCGTCCACAGAACACGGACCAAAACACAAAAAAAGGGGGTGTATCCATATTCATCAAGGATACCTACACCTCCAGGTTAGTGGCACAGCATGATACCTCTGAGATCATCCATGTGCAGCTAACATCGGGCAAATTTGCATTGCAAATTGTGGCCTGCTACAGATCACCCTCCATGACCCAGGACCACCACTCCACCTTTCTGGAGACACTGGAAAACATGAAGGTCCTACTGAACACCCTGATATTGGGCGATTTCAATTACCCTACCATTAACTGGGAAAACTATTTGAGTACAAACTCCCAGGCTCAGTGCTTCCTGGAATTTATCAACTCAAATGCCTTGGATCAGCTGGTAAACTACCCTACCAGAGGCCACAACATATTGGACCTGGTCATCACCAACATGGGCGACAGGTGTTCCGTACCAGAGGTCAACCCATCACTGGTTAGATCAGACCATAAACTAATCACCCTGGATGTCCACACCCCACCACCACCCCCAACCAAGAAAACAACAGTAAAAAACTTTTCTAAAGCAAACTTCACCTTACTTAAGGCAGAGGTGGTAAGTTTCACAGCCCCCATGTTAAAGGATAACACTGCCCAAGATGCAGATTCCTTTACAATTGCACTTTATGAGCATCTACAAGGATGCATGGATCGTGCCATCCCTAGCAAAACCAAGACTCACTCCCCTAAGAAAAGGAAACCAGTCTAGTGGACCCCTGCCATAAACAGGTTATACAACAAAAGGAGGAAACTAGTTCAGAAAAAAAGCAAATCCCAAGAAGGAAAGACATCCCTGATCAGTATCAGTAAGAAACTAAGGTCCCTCATAAAATCATCCAAGGCTAACTTCGAAAGGAAAATAGCCAAGGATTCAAAAGATAACCACAAAGCCTTTAGCTACGTTAAGATTCCAGGGAGTACCCCTGCTCTACCAGGCTATAACTCATACCACACTTTTTGGCCATGTAACCTGGACCGGAACACCAAAGGCGGAGGTGTGTCCATATTCATTAAGGATATCCACACCTCCAGGCTAGTTGCTCAGCATAATGCAGCCGAGGTTATCCAAGTGCAACTAACTCTGGGCAAAACTGCAATCCAAATTGTAGCTTGCTACAGATCACCCACCATGCCCCATGATTCCCACTCCTCTTTTCTTGATGTACTGGAAAATATTAGGGTTCAACCAAACACCCTAATAATGGGCAATTTCAACTACCCCACCATTAACTGGGAAAACTACTCATGTACCAACTCCTTCACTCAACGCTTTCTGGAATTCATAAACTCCAGTGCCCTGGATCAACTTATCCACACCCCAACCAGGGGCAACAATATCCTAGATCTAGTCATTACCAACATGAGTGACCGGTGTTCCACTCCTAAAGTCAATGCCTCATCGGTCCGATCCGACCATAAGCTAATTACCCTAGATATCCACATCCTGCCCCCCCCCCCCCATTAAGGAAACCATGGTAAAAATTTTCTCCATAGCCAACTTCATGCTTTTTAAGACAGAAGTGGTGAACCTCATGACACCCATGCAGATGGACAATACAGTTACGACTACTGAATCCTACACAATTGCACTTTATAAGCACTTACATGAGTGCATGGATCGTGCTATCCCAAACAGAACCAAGACGCTATCCTCCAAAAAAAGGAAGCCAATCTGGTGGTCCCCTGCCATAAACAAACTGTACAACAGAAGGAAGAAACTGTTGCAAAAGAGAGTAAAATCCCATGAGAGGAGTAGCTCCCTGGTCAGCCTCAGTAAGAAGCTATGATTCCTGATAAAATCCTCCAAAGCTAGTTACAAAAGCAAAATTGCCACTGATTCTAAAGACAACCACAAAGCATTCTTAAGCTATGTCAAGAATCTCAATGGCAACACTCATATCTGCTCTGAGTTACAGCACAATGGCACTAAATATACAGACCCAACTGATATTGCCAGCATCCTGGCAGATAGATTCAGTGCTAACTTTACCCCCCCCCTCACCCCCTAAAGAGCCCACCTCTATACCAGAAGAATGCAAAGTTCCTGTAATCACAGCTGCACAGGTAAAAACACACTCTCCAAAGCCAAGAACACAGCATCCATGGAACCAGACAACATCCCAGGCTGTGTTCTACATGAACTAAAGAACGAACTGGCACCCCACCTAAGTACCATGTTCAATCATGACCTCACCTCAGGTTTTGTGCCTGCTGAATGGCACACAGCGACAGTTATCCCACTCCACAAGGGGGGAGCCACCACTGACCCCGGGAGCTACTGCCCCATTAGCCTGATGAGCCTGGTCTGCAAGGCCATGGAATGTATTATCATGGAACTTATAAACAAAGACATTGGTAATCTCTAAACTCTGGACCCCACCCAGTTCAGGTTTGTAAAAGGCAGATCATGTCTTCTAAACCTGATAGACTTCTTTGAAGCAGTCACCAAAGCCTTTGACAAGAATAAGGTGGTTCACACAGCCTATCTAGATCTTGCCAAGGTGTTCAACACCATCCCCCACTCTGGAATTATAGATAAACTCACTAAAATAGGTATAAATCCCTATGTTACAAGATGGGTGGCCAACTGGCTCATTGACAGAACCCAGACTTGAAAGTAGCAGACTCCAAATCCGACTTCAGATCAGTGACAAGTGGAGTACCACGAGTCCTGGGTTCTCTCCTGTTTGGTATCTACTTCTCTGAAGTACAGGCTAACACAGAAGGTCTTTGGCTAATGAAGTTCACAGATGACTGCAAACTAGGAGCCATAATCAAAACTCCTAACGATGTGGACATCCTACAAAAGGGCCTCACTGAGAGAGATGCCTGGTGTCAAAGCCATGGCCTCAAGCTCAATGCCAAAAAGTGCATTGTCATCCCCTTTGGTAAAAACTCTGTATCCATGAACTACAACATAGGCGGTAGTATACTTAACACCGAAAGTGTGATAAGAGACCTTGGGACACAGGTGGACAGTAGTCTCTCCTTTGATAATCACATCGCCACAGTAGTCAGGAAATCCTTCTATGTGGTACACCTCATCACAAAAGGTTTCTCATCCAGAAAAAAAAGAGGACATTGTTCCCCGCTACTTATCACTCATGAGACCCATTATAGAGTACAACACCCCTTTTGGTATGTACCTCACAAGACATCTACAACAACTGGAAAGGCTGCAGAAATACCTCACAAAGAGGATTACTGGCCTTAAAAAGATGCCCTATGCAGACCATCTCAAAAAACTCCAGCTTTACTCCATCACATATTGCCTACTCAGAGGTGATCTCTGCCTAACATACAAAGCTATGTCAAACCCAGAGCTGTTGGACATGCTCCCCTTAAAGAAATCCCAATCCCTCCGAGCTACATGCTCTAGGGACCTAAACCTTGTCACCACAATAAACAGTACATGCTGGAGGGATAGATTCCTGTCCCCGAGACTTCCCATACTCTGGAATAAACTACCTATCTATATCAAACAAAGCTCCTCATTAGCACTCTTCAAGAAAAATCTTGATGATTGGATGGGAAATAGGAAATTCACCCCAGGGATCACCTCTGTGGCTCTGCTTGACAGTGGCACAGGAAAATAATTTACTTGGGTGGCAAAAGCCTGGGTACCTTTTTGGTTGGGCTTGTATAGGCCTCAGGGCCAATAGCCTAGTACCTACCTATGAATCTATGAACCTATATGAACCTATAAGTGGCAACTCGCAGATATGCTCTGAGCTAGTGCAAAATAGCACTAAATATACTGAACCTACATATTGCCAACATCCTGGCAGATAGATTCAGTGCAAACTTCACCTCTCCCTCACCTTCAAAAGGGCCACAACAATACCGGAAAAGTGTAGTGTCCCGGAAATCACAGAAGCACAGGTAAAAACAGCCCTTTCAAAAGCCAAAAACACAGCATCAATGGGGCCAGATGGTGTCCCAGGCTGCATCTTGCAGGAACTACAGAACAGACTAACCCCCCACCTAAACATGCTGTTCAACCTCAGCCTCGCCACAGGCTACGTGCCCATAGAATGGCACATAGCAATGGTTATTCCACTCCAGAAAGGAGGGGCCACAACTGACCCTGGTAACTATCGCCCCATAAGCCTGACTAGCCTGGTCTGCAAGGCTATGGAGCGCATCATCATGGAACTCATTAACAAAGACATTGGGAACCTCCAAACACTTGACCTGACCCAGTTCGGCTTTGTTAAGGGCAGATCATGCCTACTAAACCTGGTTGACTTCTTCGAGACAGTCACCAAGGCCATAGATGAGGGAAAGGTGGTTCACACAGCCTGCCTTGATCTCGCCAAGGCGTTCAACACCATTCCTCACTCGGGTATTATAGAAAAACTCACCAGACTGAACATAAACCCCTACGTCACAAGATGGGTTGCCAACTGGCTTACAGACAGAACTCACACCGTAAGAATAGCGGGCTCCAGCTCTGACTCTAAACCATTCACAAGTGGTGTCCCGCAAGGCTCGGTTGTGGGACCCCTACTGTTCGGCATATATTTCTCAGAAGTACAGGCAAACACAGGAGGACTATGGCTAACCAAGTTCGCCAATGACTGCAAACTGGGAGCCGTAACTGACTCTCCGGCTGACACAGACATCCTTCAAAAAGGCCTTACTGAGACAGACACCTGGTGTCAAAGTCATGGCCTCAAGCTAAATGCCAAAAAGTGCATAGTCATCCCGTTTGGTAAAAACAAAACACCCACGAATTACCACATAGGTGGCAGCCCCCTTAAGACAGAAGAGGTAAGAAGAGATCTGGGGACCCAGGTAGATAGTAATCTCTCCTTTGACAATCATATTGCCAAAGTAGTTATGAAATCCTTCCATGTGGCCCATCTAATTACTAAGGGGTTCGCATCTAGAAATAAAGAGATTATAGTGCCCCTCTACTCATCACTCATCAGACCCATCATAGAGTACAATGCCCCATTTGGGATGTACCTCACAAGACACTTCCAACAGCTGTAAAGGCCACAAAAGCACCTCACCAAGAGGATTACTGGCCTCAAACATATGTCCTATGCAGCCCGACTGAAAAAACTCCGGCTGTACTCAGTGACATATCACTTACTCAGAGGTGATCTCTGCCTGACTTACAAAGTCATGTCCAACTCAGAATTGATGGACATGCTCCACCTAAAGAAATCCAAGTCACTGGGAGCCACGCGCTCTAGTGAGCTAAACCTCACCACAACAATAAATAGAACATGCTGGAGGATAGATTCCTGTCACAGAGACTCCCCATGCTTTGGAACAAAATTTCTAACTACAGTAGGCAGAGCCCCTCACTAACACTCTTCGGGAGAAGCCTTTACGAGTGGATGGGTAACAGAAAATACACCGCTGGGATCACTTCATTGGCTTTGCTTGACAGAGGCTCAGTTAATTAATCAATGGGGCAGCGAAAGCCGACACACTCTGGCTAGGCTTATACATGCCCTCAGGCAGATAGCCTAGCACGTACCTATGAACCTACTTGCGTCTCATGCATATCCAGTACATCAATGCTTTGAAACAGAAGCAATGGAGAAAAGAAAGTCTCCGTTGCTCCGTTTTTTTTTTCATTTGTTAAAAAAAATATTCTTAGCAGTTTATACCAATGGAAAAAAGTCTGGGCGACTGGTCCTTTTTCCGTTGGTATATTGTGGGATTTACAATGGGCATGCTGGCGAATCAGCATGCACATTTTGAAATATTACTGTGGGGTCATTGTATAATAATAAATAAATTTGACAATGAAACATATTACCTTGCATACTGTCATGCTGTCATACAGTGTTGTCACACAGTACTGTGAGTCTTTTAGCAGCAGAAACAACTCCCTAGCTGCTTTAATGTCATGCCAAGATCAGACATTGTTTGGGATGACTTCAGCAGAGGCAGAAGGCAGAAATCAAATGAATGAGGCCATCGCAGCAGATGTCAGATACAGCTGTAGTTTGCTCTCCCTCCTCTTTACAGTAAGTAGTCTGATGCAGTCATCAGGAAACTCTTTGATTTCATTTCTCCAACTGTTACGTGTTTTGTTTTTGGTAGGGTGGGAATGGACCGTATTTCTAAGTTAGGATATATTTAACTTCAGAATATTACAGCTGTTTCAGTCTGTGATGTTTGGCATGATTACTTTTTTCACTTGCGAAATGTACACAGAACTACCTCCTTCTGTAGTTCATATAGTGTTACACCTGTAGCATATTTCAGTACAAAGAAATGTTATCGGCTCAGTTGCTTCCCTCACTACTGTAACAGTCTGAGAGCCCTTTTGCATTCTGCTTTAATAGGGACTGCATGTTCTGATTTTCTCTAATTGCATGACTTTGAGTACATGACACTGTATTCACTAGAGCTGTTTCTTTGTTATTAATGCTACCTTTGCCCTTGTCTCTTCATCTTCGGTACCTGCTTTTTCATTCTGTTTTCTTAGTAGTTCTTATTAAGTGATCACATGTAGTCATCTTCACTTTCATTAATTCCTTGTGGTTCATATTTTCATTGGTTCTTTGCATATTGTAATACAAATACACATTCCAGAACACCAGCCTTGCCACAACTTTTATAGAAACTCTCAGCTGTTATCATTGCTTGCCATTAGATGTACAGCTGTGCCCAGTGATAATTTGGAGATCTCTCTGTGTCTGCTACATTCATTTGTAGTTACATATAGTTATTTCTTTTGTGTGTTTGCATGTCTGATTGTGTGTATCCAACTAGATGTGATAAAAAATCTAAAAGAGAATCCATCCTTGACTGGGTCCTAACTAACAACGCCACATTGTACCCCCACACAGGCAGTCTGTCAGACACCTTAAGTGACCACAACATAATATACCTTATACATAGTAGAACAAGCATATGCAAAACCACTAACTATAAATCCACTAGAAACACAAAAAAACATTTCTCTCCTGAGGTCCTCAATACTTTACTCTGTAACTGTGATTGGACCCCCCCTCAAAACCCTCTGACTTGACCAGGCTGTATCATATTTCTGCAAAACATTTCTACAACACCTAGACACTGTCACTCCATTGCACAAAATCAAAGTTAGAACCTCTACAAACCCTGGCTCAGTAAAGAAACTAAACAGATCCTCAAGTCCAGAGACACTGCCTGGCTTTACTATCAAAAAAACAAAGAAACGCAAAGCTAAACTAAATGCCAAGAACTGCGCAAGCATGCAAAAAAATGCATTAGGCTGGGCAAAAACTCCTACTACATGACATTATAAACTAAATACCGACACAACCCCCCAAAATTTTGGAAAAATGTAAACCAGCTACTAAAACCCACCCAAAAGGCTACTCCCAAACCAACCACTCCTGACACGAAAGTTCCCATCGAAACACAATTCAACTCCCACTTTGTGAACTCAATTCAATCCTTAGTATCGCAGGACAGTTCCAACATCACTATCCCCCCCAACACAAATAACACTAATATAAACTTTACCCTGAAAACAGTTTCCGCCACTTCAATCAAAAGCATGCTCTCCAAACTAAAAACCTCATCAACAGCAGCCAACCTACTCCCCAGCTATTTCTTGAAACTCACAACAGATGATATTGCTCTCCCAATCTCTGCTCTCATAAACAGATCAATTGTTGAAAACTATGTGCCCAAACTCTGGAAAATATCCTATGCTACACCCATACATAAAGGTGGGACCTCCACTGAACTTAATAACTACAGACTCATTGCTATACTCTCCGCCCCGGCCAAAATCCTAGAAAAATGCATCCATATCCAGGTGCTAAAATATCTCCTAGACAGCAACACCCTGTTAGCTACTTAACATGTTTTCAGACCTGCCCATAGTAACACTACAGCCCTCCTATGCTTCACAGACACAGTAAAATCTCTCAAAAACAAAGGCCTGCAGGTGTCAACTCTTTTTTTGGATATATCCAAAGCACTTGATCTCACTTGCTGACGTTTTCACTTCGAATCTTAAAAAGCTAGTCATACAAATGATTTTGTCAGCTATTTAACAAGTACGACTAGTTTTTTTAAGATTCGAAGTGAAAATGTCAGCAAGTGAGATGGAGTTCTTAGACGTTAGAATTTCAATGAATAATAGCAAAGGAATTGGCACCACTATATTCAGGAAACCAAATTGGAGGAACCGTATGCTATACTACGATAGCATGCACCTGAGACATGTTTTTCAGAATATTGTTGAAAATCAAGTGACCAGGATATCCAAGCTCTGTACTGATGATGATGATTTTCTGCAGGAACAAGACAAACTCTTACAGAATTTTGCTTCAAGAGGCTATAATGAAAAACAATTAGTCATGGGTAAAGACAAAGCAATGTCCATTAGATACAACAAAGGGCAACCGTACTAGTCGAAACGGAAGCAGAGTGATGTGAAAAAAGGTGGGAACAGCAACAGTCTCAGATGCATGATGAACTACAGCACTGACTCCTTTGATGTCCGTGAAACCATCAAGAAATTTTGGCCAGTCTTAACTGTGACAGTAAAATTAAGAGAATTGTAGGGGAAACACCTAAGTTTGGTTATAAAAACAAGAAGAACTTAAAGGATTTATTGTGCAACTATGATGGAATAAATAACAAGAAGAGTATAGAAGGAAAAAATAGGTTAGGAACTTGGAAATGTGGCTTTTGCAAAGCTTGCAGCCGCATTAAATGTTCCAACAGTTTTGTTCACCCGGTAACTAACAAATGCTATAATTTCTCTGGTTTTGCCAACTGCAACACCAAGAATGTTATATACGTTGGCACTTGTAATTTGTGCCAAGCCTATTATGTAGGAAAGACCAATAGAAAGTTTAAGGAACGGATACTTCGTCACCTGTTAGACATCAAGAATAAAGTGGTAACCAATGCCCTATATGGACATGTGTCTGAAAATCCAGGGCATTCATTTAGCTTTATGGTTATCTCAAATGTGACTACTAACCTTCGTGGAGGAGACATTGTCAACAAAACTGAAAAGGAAGAAAGCAAATTGATCATAAACCTCAGAGCTAATTTATTTCCAGGGCTCAACAGAGTAGTTCCTATTAAACCTATTTTGAAAGAGAGAAGCCTAATTAAGAAATGAAATGGAGGCTTAAGGAAGGTGTTCATCTGATTGCTGTATGTGATTGGTTGAGCAATTAAGGATCTTTATTTAACACCAGTAAGTCAGGTCTACACACTAGGATCTGAAGAAGGTTTTTTAACTGAAAGCACTTATCCTGTTTGACCTGCAACTTGAACAGCACAATTTGTGCTTTTTATTTCTTCATTTTATTAAAGCCTAGATTTTAACAGAATTTCTCAGTGAACTTTTCGTTGTGGTGGAAGCCTTTTTTTCATTTTACTAGTACAGTTCATATGTAGATAAGCTACACCATATGAATAAAACTACTAAAGCAATTTGGAGACAACTATACCATGTATGTATTACATCACAGTTACAGAGATAGAACAACAAAAGGTAGTTTGCTATGCCATAATACATGTGCGCGCACACGCACACACACACACACGCGCACACACACACAAACACACACACACACACACACACACACACACACACACACACACACACACCATAATGCATATCTCAGCAGATCATGGTTTGATAAACTGTTTTCAACAGTGTAGTGATAATCAAAATAGTACAGTATAATTCAATAGATTGGGATGGATAAGAAAAAGCAAACTGGAGTCAAAAATAAGTAATCTGACTGCAAAATGCATAGACAATACATGAGCTTTATTTGAGAATATCATACCACATCTGCCATAGCTGATATTTCTAGGTACAGTTAATGTTATGATCATCTTTAGTGTAGTAATTTGCTCTAACATGTTACCAAATGGTTAAAATGAAACTAATTTAATAATAAAAAAAATAATTGCTTTCTTTTTAGACCAACCTCACATGACGGTGGCATCTGTGTCAGGCAAAAAATTGTCTGTCTGTCTATCTGTCTGTCTTTGTCACTCCTTCTGTGTCTGTTTGTCTGAGAGACATAATAACACAGACACTAAAACAAAATCAGCATCTGTCTGATAGATTTGTTATGTTGTAGACCGTACTCACTACCATTGTTAAACTGATTCGTATCTTTTTCCCAGACTCATTTTTTGTCTGATTAGAGCATTAAAAAGGACTGCAATGTGAAAATGCCTTTAAGAGCTGTCAACTCAGAAGTACAGTCTTTGCTGATATATATTTTGCCATGATTAGACTGTAGCCTTAAAATTTAGCCTGTGTTGCTAACCCGCCTAACTGAGCTAGTGTAAACTTGCTTATTGATTGCTCCCTGGGGTTGCTTACAGTGCATGTCTACCAGAGTTATTTCTGGACACAGCTGTCTACAACAGTAAGTAAATGGGTTCCTGTTTTTAGACTGCATATATAGTCACGCTGTAATGTACTACATTAAGATGTTACTGGATTTGGCCTGTGTTGGCTCCCACTAGACACTTTACTGTGTAGGACTAAAAATGTTGCTGACACACTGTTAACTTGTGCAGAAATAAATGAACAGCAAAGTCTTTATCTTTTTTCTACTAGTTATAGGGCCGTGTATTTTGCATATAGTTACTGTGTTGTGGGTTTGAAGGTGGTAGGCATTAGTGCTTATGTCTGGCATTACTTTGTTGTTAATGATTTGTATGCACGTTGCTTGCAGTTGCAAATACTTTCATCAACCACTAGCTGTCCTGTACCATTTATAAAACAGGTAAGCATGGCCTAAACACATGGTGAGAGTATGGATTATCTCACCATAGAAACATCCCGTGCTAGACACCTTTGGATAGGTCTGGATGCAGTTAAACCTCTGTGTGCAGGGATCTTCCATTAAGGTACTTTGCAGTGAGCATACATGCAAGACAGCATACATATAGAATATGATGTATATGGCCCACTGCATCTCTGAATGCCCCAGTTTATTATCTGAACTTTGTGATACTTTTAAAGAATCCCTACCCATTGCATACAGAATGGCCAGAAGGTTGCTCAGTTCCCCTATTTGCATTCTTCCTTCAGCAAAGCAGTCACTTTCTTTTTTTCTTCAGACTGGGCAAAATCCTGACCCACTGGTTTACATGGTACTAATCTGACAGACAAAGAGGAATTAATGCAATATTATGATGACCAGACACCCTGGATTTGAATTCAAATGGTGGGATGAGAGACAAAAATAAATGTCAAACAATACAATACAAAACAATACTCTCACACACTCAATTATAGGTATACTCATAGAACACTCATGCACATTCTTCGTGCTCACGTGCACACACACACACACACACACACACACACACACACACACACACACACACACACAGATTCACTTTACCTGTGAACAACCAACTCCCAAACCTCCTTTCAGATGGCTCATTTGATCACTTATGATGAAACGCTCCAGTCTCAGAAACACTAAACCACACAAAGCTTTTAATGCTTTTACAGCCCTGCCCTGCCCTTCACTCTGATATGGGATGCTCTCCCCCACACACCACTCTTACTTAACTTTACTTAAGTCCATGTTTCACAATGGTCAGGAAAAGAAAAACAGCCTGTAAGTGTGAAAAGCTGCATTTGTGAAGTCTCAGTAGTAGCAAGTGCAAAAAATGGTGAAAATGTTACACTGGTAAATGCAAGTCAAGCATTCATTTAGAAGCCTTTCTACCCCTCCCCCCCACACACACACACTCATACACTGACATTATCATATTGCTGAAATAATATGCACCCAATTGAATTGGTAGGTTAACTTGTAAATATCCATCTCTTTATTAATTTATCATTATACAGATCTTAATTTTGGAATAATGCAATTTTATTCACACCTAAAATTAAATCAATAAGAAAAGAGATAAGAGATCCATTAGGGTGGGGTCTTTGATGACGCAGAATACTAGGAATACATTACCATGCAAAAGTCTATAAGAGACAGACTATATGGGCAGGACTTCTAGTCTGTCTTGGTAGCTAAGTGTTTTTAGGCAAATAATCTTTTTCTTTGGGAACCTTTGTGGCCTTTCCAGCTACAAGATATGTCTGGCTAGGTCCATGCTGAAAGGAGCATTGTACTCATAACTGTTCTAATTAGAATACAGTTCAGAGGGATAATAACATCCTTTGATCTAGATAAGATACTGATGTCAGTTATGCTAGTCAAAAGGATTTCCTAACTGGTTGTGCAACACAGTGATCAAAGGTGAGGGAACTGTCAATCCTGGTGCCAAGAGCCCTATATATATATATATATATATATATATATATATATATATATATATATATATATATATATATGTATATATAAAAAAAAAAAAAAAAAATATATATATATATATATATATATATATATATATATATATATATATATATATGTGTATGCAGGTCTGTGCATGTAAGGTATATATATATATATATATATATATCTATATATATATATATATATATATATATATATATATATACATACACACACACATATGTATTTCAGTTTTCTTACGAAAGTTTAATTGAAGCTAAGGTTTTGAAAAAAAAATATTGTCAAAAAAAAAAAAAAAAGTAATCGCCGTGGTATCCTTGAAGTCTCAAACAACCCACTAAACAAGGATAGTTGGTCCAAAAACAAAACAGTGTAAGAAATTTCTTTGTGTGGAAGATTTTCAGCCTATATATCTCTAGTTAATCACTGTATATTAATCAGATCAGATAATGGTAGTAGAAGTAGCGAACTTAAACTCGTCTTAAGTAAAAAAAATTAAAATAAAAAATATATAATTTGAAATATTGTACAGAATTACTAAGTATTCAAAAGTAATTCAAGCAAGGCAGGCAGTCTGTTTCCAGTCAAAAATCCTTTAAGTACACAGACAAGTGAGCCAAGTAAAAAAAAATAACAGAGTAATAGTTTCCCCACAAGCTTTCTAAATATATATATACTTTTTGTCAGGCAAGGGAGTGGTTTATTGTGCTGTAAATCAAAGTGTTATTGGTACACATGTTAAATTCACATCCCTTCCTCCAACAGTGTGACATTGGAGCTGGTCATGCCCTACTTAGTAGCTGTCATAATAATATAACCCTTATGTGCTTTAAATAAAATTTATAATGATGTGGTACCTCTTATTTAACCAGATTATTAAGTAAATTATTAAGTCTGTGATTTTATCCAAGACAATATAATACATGGCTGGAAATATATCAACCTTATTCCATTTAGCAATCAAAAAAATATATATAAATATATACGTATACAATTTGCATGTAAAAAATCAATTGTAAAAATCATATTCTATTTTCATAACCTATTGTACCAATAACACTTTGTTTTACAGCACAATAAACCACTCCCTTGCCTGATATATATATATATATATATATATATATATATATATATATATATATATATATATATATAAACAATGGGCTACCTGGCGTACAACCAAAAACTTGGCAGATCAACTAATATTTAGACAACTAAGAAATGAAACCAAAAAAGCCATATTGTCAGATAAAAGAAACTATTACTGCCAACTCCAACAGACCAACCAAAACAAACCTCAAAAATTCTGGTCAGGTATAAACAAACTCCTGCACCCAGGTCACTCAATCACATCCACCCCCTCAGGCTCCAATCTCCTTAGCCCCAAGCAAATTGCCAATTCTTTTAACACTTTCTTCACAGACACCATTCAGTCTTTGGCCAATCAGCTATCCACTAACACTGCATCACCTTTTAATATTATCCCTAATAGCCCCCCAATATTTCAATTCCAACCCGTTCCTACATCCTTTGTCTGCACCCTAATGAAAAAACTTAAACCCACCACTCTCTCTGCTCATCTATTACCTGGAGAATACCTGCAAAAAGCAGCCAATGCTATAGCCTACCCCATATCCATCCTCATTAACAAAACTATTTCTGAAGGAACTATTCCAACTATTTGGAAAATCTCACATATTATCCCCCTGCATAAAACTGGTAATTCCAAAGACTTTTCTAACTATTAGGTCTATAGCCATATTATCCCCTCTGGCTAAAATCATGGAGAAGTGCATTCATAAGCAACTATTAAACCACCTCCTAGCAAACAACCTATTAGCTACCTGCCAACATGGATTAAGACCATTTCATAGCACCTCTTCTGCTCTTCTTTCCTTCACTGATGTCATTAATAAAAAACGTAATAGTAGCACTCTTTCCTCAGCCCTCTTCATTGATCTGTCAAAAGCCTTTGACACGGTCAACTACCAGCTACTCATAAACATACTTGGCAACTTCTTACTGGATCCACTTGCTATTCAATGGTTCCAATCCCATCTGAATAATAGGCAACAGGCTGTACTATGGGAAAACAACTTGTCTTCTCACTTACCAATTGCCCTTGGAGTCCCTCAAGGCTCCATATTGGGTCCTCTCCTCTTTTCTATTTTTAGTAACGACCTACACACTGCTCTACCTCAAGCCACCTGTATCCAATATGCAGATGACACTACACTAATATGCTCAGCCTCCTCACTTTCACAAATGCATTCCCTAACCCAAGACACGTTTAACACAGTAGAGAATTGGCTCCTTCAATGTTGTCTCATCCTGAACCCAAAAAAAACAAAAATGCTACTATTTACTCCCACCCACAGAGCCCCTCCACTACATTTCACAATCACATCTAGCAAGGGTACAATCATATCTCCAGACTCTACTACAAAACTACTTGGAGTACTAATTGACAACCACCTCACCTTTGAGCCACATATTAACAACACTATAAAAACAGTAAAAAAAAACTAGGCTCCCTTTATAGGATCAAACCCTTTCGTACCCCACTAGCAAGGACCACTATTGCCCGGACCCACCTCTCAACCCTGCTATATGCTTCCCCAATTTATACCAAACTATGCAAAAGCAATCTGAACAAGCTGGCTAGCTCCTACAATAATATTGCTAGATTTGCAACTGGTTCTACCTATAGAACCCATCATTGTAACAATCTTAATCAACTAGGGTGGCTAGAACTACCAAATCTTATCCTATCAAACCAGCTAACTATTGCCTATAAGATACTGTTCCATCCTACATCTACTCCAATACTAACCAATCTAATCACCCCCTACAATAACCTAAAAACCCTGCGCTCTTCAAACAAAATAATGGTAAAGATATGTAAAACCAACAACCTGGCTGGAGATTCTTTATTCTCTAACATGGTGGGTAAAACCTGGAGCTCCCTCCCTACTGATCTTACCTCCCTACCTTCTACTACCCTATTTAAATCCAAGCTCAAACCATACCTTAAATCACATTGGCTATGCCCCTGTGCAAACCCAGACTAACTTCCTCCACTGTCTCTTGACCCTATTCTTCTCACTCACACAATACTAGCTATTTCTTTTCTATTGACATCTTTGTCTGTAAAACCATCTGCAAGTTCAAATAGTGCTCAATGTTACTTACCTACTGTTTTTGGTTGTATGTATATCCATACATGCTTTGCTAGCTTAGAATATGTTTACCTTACTCTTAAGCTAAAATGTATTTACTAGTATTCTCTTAGCTAAAATGTATTTACTAGTTAAATTTGTTAAATCTTAGTAATGTACTTATGTTATCGTGATCTTTTTTCTGGAATGTGGAGCTTTTCTCCCAGGGCCTCCACTGAAAATGGACATGTATCCAGTTGGACTAGCCCGGTCAACAAATGTAAAATAAAATAAAATAAATAAAATAAATATATATTTAGAAAGCCTGTGAAGAAACTGTTACTCTGTTATTTTTGTTTTACTTGGATTGCTTGTCTGTGTACTTAATAAAGGAGTTTTGACTGGAAGCAGACTGCCTGCCTTGCTTGGATTACTTTCAAATACTTAATAATTCTGTACAATATTTCAAATTATATATTTTTTATTATTTTTGACTTAAGATGAATTTAAGTTTGCTACTTCTACTACTATTGTCTGATCTGATTAATATACAGTGATTAACTAGAGATATATGGACTGAAAATCTTCCACACAGAGAAGTTTCTTACACTGTTTTGAAATAAAATATTGTACTACAGTTAATTTTCCAGTAACTGCAAGTCAATAAGTAAATCTCTAAAGCAGCTGCTGAAGCTTAACTAGTATCAGCAGTGTTACAAATATAACACTGTAACTTTTATTTCAAGGGGTAATCAACAGCGCATCTCCCCATGCTGGCAGCTGTGCTCACTGATTAAATATTCAAATTCTGATGTTGAACTACCTTGGATGTAGACAATCCTGGACTTGTTAAATTTACATTTAATGGACTATATTTGTATTGAATTTCAGTATCTTATTTAACCTGTTTACAGCTGACCACTTTGAAGAAGATGACTAACTGGTCTTGACTATATTTGTTCCCTGTATATAAATGACAGTAGCTCCAAAACAATTTGACATTATGTTTTCAGAAAAATAATGCTGGAATAATTACATATGCAGCAATTTTAAATTTTGTTCTTAGCTTCAAATACAAAGGAACCACTGCAATTTGAATTTTTGTTAAAAAATTAAACGCTGTTATTCAGAAAGGCTTAGAGAGAGGGGTAAGCCTTAGCTATAAAGCTTTCCTTATTGTGTTAAGCTTTTCCAGTTCATAAACTGCTCTACCACTGAATTTTTCCACTTAACAGGGCCTCAGAATCGAGGGTTGTTTCTCCGGCAGAGGTCTGAGAGCATGATTAAGGCTAATTAGCCATATGATCTCACCCAGAAATGCCCGAGGCTCTTGATTTGCTCATCTGAGAGATTATGCAAATTATTCATCCAAGTAAAATTGTACTCTACAAGGAAAATGTTAAAACCATAGAAAGAGAGCAGTCATCCATTCACTACTATGGGAATACTCGTTGTACATGTAACGTCAGTGAAAATATGGGGGTGCGGGCTGTGTTAGTGTTTATATGTGTGTACATGGGTGTCTGAATATATATTTGTGTGTGTGTGTGTGTGTGTGTGTGTGTGTGTGTGTGTGTGTGTGTGTGTGTGTGTGTGTGTGTGTGTGTGTGTGTGTGACTACAAGGGGTCCCCTTACTAACACAGTGCATGAGCTGCTAGGGAGAGCACTAGCACAGTCAGGTCTAACAGTGTTAGTATGCAATTCAGAGACACGTTAATGAGACAGTAATGAGGCCTTTCTCATTATAGATAGGTATGGCCATAATGAGACCTTTCTCATTGTGGCCATACCTGTCTGTGAATTGCATGTTCTTATTCTCGTGCTAATTAATCAACCCACATTAGGCAATTAGTACAAGCAGAGAGCATTTTTAAGAATCCTAAGGAAAATTTTAGTGTTATTTTATTTAGCCATGACATTTAAAAAATACAATATCAGTTTTATACAGAATACACATTCCTTTTTGGCCTGAAGTAACACAAACAATATATATATATATTCATGTTTTGATAACATTTATATTCAGAGCCATAGTCTGCTCATCTGGCACCCATTGCCCCTCCATGATTTGGCCCTTCTCAACACTAAGTTGAAGTGCTCTTCCCTTCTCCTTTGTTTTCAGTTACAGCAAGAACAACATCCTCAGAATAACGATAATTCTGTGGTTTATCAGAGCAATAAAACTTATAGAAAAAAGCAAATCAACAGGGCCATGAAATATCTCTTAAAAACTTAAAAATTTATTTCTCACATAAAAATGCTAGTTAACTTTCACAGTAAAGCTTCATCAGGCGTAACATCCACATAATTCCAAACATTTAAATATCATGTAATCACATGACCTACCACAACATTTAAAATAAACCCCATGTTCACTGTTTAAAAAGACATAGTCCCATTACCTTATAGTGGAGCTCATATAGGACAGATTTTATGCTCATTCTGTTTAAGGCAGGTGGAAAGTGAGCTTGGAACCTTAAAATCCATCTTAATTCCTCTTTTTTAGTGATATTAGTCAAATCCCAATCCCTGACTTTTGTTTGAACAACTTAAAAAATCATAAATCTAAAGCTATGGGTCTTAATTGTACATAATATGTGCTTTTAAAGGGCTTTAGTTACTATCTTCCTTGATATTTCAGACTGATGACTGCCAATGCACTCTTTTACTTTCCTGTTAATTTCACCTATAGAGTATGCTGTACAAGAGATGCATTTGGCCATATAAATTGCATTTTTTTGTGTTGCAAGTACATGAGCATACAGTATAAAGGTTTTTCCAGTTAAAGGATGTTGCACACTACTGACAGTATAAATATGAGAACAATACATGCAGTTATAGCACTTATGAGTACCTGCCTCAAAGGAAGTTATAGTGTCAACATTTCTCGGTTGTTCTTTGTAACACAAACGAGTCTTCAAATTCTGAAATCTTTTATACCCAAAGTTTTAATTTTATTTTTATTTTTTTTATTTTACATTTGTTTACCGGGAAAGTCTGACTGCAACGAGATCCATTTACAGTGGAGGCCGGGGGAGAAAAGCTACAATAATAACACAATTTAAACAAACAAAAAAAATAATTCTGTACAGTGGTATATATACAATGAAAGAGATGTATCGTACATTAGTTTGTTCTAAGCAGGCTTAGCTTATACATAGTAGACCCTGGATGACAGTATTGGTAGAACAAAGCATACATTGAATGATGCAATCTAACACTGATGTCATTAAGGAGACATCTCACAGGATAAACATAATTTGCAAGGTAGTAGGCCCTGAAAGGGAGTATAAGAGTGCTGTATATTAACTATAGTAAGTAGTGAAGAGAGGAGGGTGGCAAGATTTAAAGGAGAGCAGGAAAACATTTATGTGATGCAAGGAAAGAGCTATGTTTGCAAGAGGTGTGACTTAAGTGATTTCTTGAAAAGTGAGATGGATGTTGCTGAGGAGATATTTTGGGGGAGGTTAAGTTAAACTTTAATGTAACATTGGAATTTAATTCTGGTACCTGTTCTACAAATGACCAGTATGTCATTATAATGTCTTGTACAGCTCTTGTATTTTTGTCATAAGTTAAAGTGCATCTAAGCTGGTCATTATGTTTAGGCAGGGTATTAAAATTATCATTCACTGAAAATGTTGGTTTGAAAATTGTTGCAAATTTTTCAATCACACTGTTCATTAGAACATTTATTCTGTCAGAGTTATAACCTCTATTTACAAAGTCCACAGATAAATATGCCATTTGATTAAGCCTATTTGTATCACTTGTGTTTAATTATGACATTCTGCCCATTTGGCCAGTCACAATGTTGTTGAATACAAAGGACGGATGCATGATGTAAATAATTATTACGTTTAACACTCTTTTTATAGAGAGATGTTTCTAATTTCTTGCAGGATCTTTATTTGTGATGATGTCAAGAAAGTCAAGCTTGTTTTCTTGTATATTTTTCTTAAAACTTGAAAAATTCAGTCGCAGTTGATACATAAGAATAAAATTCTTCAAATTATAGGAGGTGTCCCTTCCAAATTAAGAAGATATCATCAACAAACCTGTGATAAAAAACAATATAATTATAGTAAGGATTTTCTTCTGCATTCAAGATATATTTACATTCTCATGTGTGCATCACAATATTTGTGTAGGTGTTCGCCACTGGTGTTCCCATAGACACCCCTTGGCATTGTTTGAATAGCCTGTCTTGGAAAATAAATATGTTGTTAATTAACACGATCTTAAGAAGTTCACAAATCAAGTCTATCATATTCTATCAAAGCTTGGGGTGGACAATAAATGTGTTCTTATAAAATGTATTTTCCTTCATTATTCAGGATCACTGTAAATAGTGAATCAACATCTAAAGTCTTGAAATAACAATTGGATATTCTTTATTTTGTGAGCAGTCAAACAACTGTTTAATAAAGTCTGAAGTATCCTTAATAATTATGTTAATATTTTTCAAACTTGACTTTAGTTTTATGTCCAAAATTTGGAAATGGGCTCAGTAATCTACCATCTGGCCTAAACTATTGGCCTAAAAGGTAGGTTAAAAATGGACTAATGTATCCTTTGAAGGCCATAGAATAGTGGAATTCTAGGTACTCTGACAGTGAAATAATTGAATATTTCTAAAGATATTTGACCTTGTAACAACATTCAGTATGTCTATCACCATACCTTCATTTTTATAATTTCCCTTATAGTTTTTAGTTAATATGGCAAATATACTAGCCATGTAAAATTCAGTGTCTAAAACAACAATACATCCACCTTTATTGGGACCTTTAATAACTATACTTTGAGTATGCATTCAGTTATTAATAGCTCTAGTCTGCTCTAAATTAAGATTATAAAAGGAATTGTTCTTTTGTTTTTTAGTAAAGTCATACATATCGTGCTCTCAAATGCAGAAATTTTCAGTTTTCAGTTGCATCAAAAAGTTGAACATTGATCTATAAATTGCTAGAAAGGTTGGTTAATAGATGTGAATGCTTTGTTTTAAAAAGGAGGTAAATTGAATATGTTATGATTTTGATGACAGATGGAATGGAATGAAGGGACTAGACCTAAAACTTTATTAGCACCCAAAGGTACTGTTGTTTTGGACTTTTCAACCACAACTGAGTGGTTAAAGAAAGAATACTTATTTAAAAGTGACAAACAACAAGTTTATAAAAATTGTGTAGATGGTCATTCTTACACAGTTAAATTAAACGAACTACATAAATTAATGACGCAGTACAGAACACTGAGTATAGAAAACGCATATCTCAATGAATGTTTATGTAAAGAAATAGTCCCTAAGGGGCTTAGGGTGTATAAATACCCTAATAATGTTAAGAATGGTACGCTGTTTCATGAAAGCTTGGTGAAAGTATTTAATAAATGTGCACTGGAAATTGTCCAGTTAATTATAGAAGATAATGATAGGAGACAAGAAATATTGGGAAGAGAAATTCATGAATTGGATTTGTGTATTAAAAATGATTTAGTTTTCAGTATTGTAGAAGAAAAAGAAAAATATTTTAAAATTAGAAGGGATATTGACTCAAAATGTGAGATTATTATACAGCGTAAGATGGGGAAACTTCATAGAGATATTCAGGAATACAGCAACAACACCAGTTACCCTAAACCTGCATACATGAATAGTAGGAGAGACAACAAAACATTTTATAAACAGGATTACAAAAGGAGGGATGAAGAGGGGTGGGGGGGAACAGAATTGTATGATGTAGAATTTCCTCCTCTTGAGAATAAGTTAGATGAATTTCAACCACCTCAGTACAGGAGAGGAAATTTTCAAGTGAGAGGGGGGAGAAGGGGGAGGGGAAGATATTAAATTGTATCCCCTTTCCTAGAACAAATTTGAATGATTTACAAGACATTATTATGGAGAATGATAAAAGTACATATATAGGTTTTTCTATTTATAACTTTAGTGACATTTTGTTGACCAAAGACCATTTTAACCTGTTGAGTAAAGGTTTAAAATATATTCCAGTGAGAAAAGGAGAAGTGGCAGGAACGATTTTAGATGTCAAATTATTCATTAGGAAAGTTAATTTATCCATTCTAGCTACAAGAGCTGGGTTCAAAAGAAATGATAGTGAAGGGGTAGGGTTGACTAGGAGTTCCCTATACAACCCATCCTTATTACCACAACTTAAGAACCTAGAAACTGTATTAGAAAAAGAAATTAGAAAAGCAGGAGATGGGAATAAATGTTATTATAAGAACAATTTGAAGGAAAAAGAAAAGGAAGTTTTAAATGAATTAACTAATAATCAGAGAGTGAGAATAATGAAACCTGATAAGGGTGGGGGAATCGTGATCATGGACAAAATACTTTATGAGGCCAAAATGAATTCTATTTTGAGAGATGAAAGTAAATATAGAATAGTATCGAAGAATGAATTAGAAATTGCTTATAAAAAAAATCGACTTGGTGTTACAAGATTTGTTAACAGAGAATGTAATTGACATCAAGACATATAGATATTTTGAAAATAAACATCCGAGGGTAGCTACCATTTTTGGTATACCCAAAATCCATAAGAATCAGGAGGACCCCCCCCCCTTAGACCCATAGTGACAGCAGAAGGGGCTAAGACAGTACCCCTAGCTAAATATGTAGACGAAAAAGCAAAACATATATGGGTTAATAATAAAATAATATTAAAGGATTCATGGGATTTTTTAAGGGAACTCACACCTGAAGTTTATAAAGATGATTTAATATTTATTACGATTGACATTATTGATCTCTTTTCCTGCATTCCTTATAAGGAAGGGATGGAATATTTTGAGGAAAGTATCTTTTTAGACCAAAAGATGACACATGAAGAGAAGGTAGCCACTGTTGCTCTCATGGACACCGTATTGAAATATAATTTCTTAATTTTTGATGGTGAATACTACCAACAAACTAGTGGGGTGTCCATGGGTGCAGCGTGTGCTCCTACTTACGCAAATATTGTCCTTTCAAAATGGGAAGAAAAGTATGTTATGAATTCCAGTTTCAATAAGTTCTGGATATTATACCATAGATTCCTGGATGACATAGTGATTTTTTGGACCGGAGGAAAACAAACATTTTTGGAGTTTTTTGAATATATCAGTTTGACCACAAAATTCCTGAAATTTACATATGCCATAAATTTAGATATTTTAAACTATTTGGATGTTGAGGTCATAAAATTAGATCACAAATTTGAAACCAGGGTCTTTAGAAAAGTTACATATTGTAATTCCTATCTACACTACGATAGCTCCCACCCCTCACACTGTAAGAAAAATATTGTCAAAGGACAGTTTGTGAGGGGTTCTAGGATGACAAGTAGAGATATAGATTTCATACAGGAGTGTGACAAATTGGAAACTATGTTTCTAGAAAGGGGTTATCCTATTAAATTTATTCAGAATATCAGGAAAGAAGTGGAAATAGGTAGGAAAGACAGATTTCAACCCATCAAAGGGGTAGTGGAAATCAGGAATTTGAAAGAGAAAAAGAAAGGTGCTTATGAGAATGATAAAATGACACAAAAAAGATTAATTGTTGAATTTAATTCCACTAATAAAAATATCAAAGGTATAATAAATAGGGAATGGGAAAAATTCCTATCCTTTACAGACATGGATGAAATTTAGTATATGAGACCCCATGTTATATATAGAAATTCATTGTGTATACGTAATATGTTTGAAAGAAAAGTAATAGATAAGAAAGGGGTGTGTCATAGAAAGAAAGGCACTTTCAAATGTGGAAGGTGCCAACAATGTCCTTATATTATGAATGAAGAAGAGGTATACATTGAAAGCAGGAACATCAAAATAAGAGGTAAAGATTATTATAATTGTGACACTCAAGGAGTGGTGTACCTAGTCATTTGTCAGAAATGTCATTCATTCTATATAGGCAAGACAGAGAGGTCCCTGAAAAAACGAATCTACGAACATATTTATGATATTAGTAGATTTAAAGAGACAAATGCACTATATAAGCACTTTTATGATTGTAAGGAAGCTAAGTATTTATGGTTTATAATAGAGCAGGTCAAACGAGATATAAGAGGTGGTCCATGGGAGGACATTTTAGAGAATAAGGAATTATGGTGGCAGGTTAAATTGGATGCAAGTAGAAAACCTGGTCTTAATGAAATGCTTTCTGTAAGACCATTATTAAAATTAAAGGCTAATCAAATATGAGATATGGTAGGAAGTTTTAGTTATGATGGTCTTGGAAGGAAAGGGTGTACAACTATAATCAACATTTTAACATTTTATATATATTACTCACATGTGTTTTTATCTGTGTTTAAATTATTAAAAAAATCGATTGTTTATGTAAAAATCAATTTATTTTTTAATATATATCAAATGGTCTCTCCTACATACATCAAATGGTTTTTATATATATTTTAAAAAGGATCAATATTTATTAGTTTTTTTTTTTAAACATGAACATTTGATATGTTATTGCAGGTTTTGCACACTAGAGGGAGCTGTACTCATATGAGTCTTCGAAATAGTTTTAAGGAATAAAGATTCAACAGACATGGAACTAAGTTCAATATTTTAATAATTCTTATGTAACATACATTAAAATTGAGATTATGTATAAATAAATATAAGGGTTAATATATTGGAAAAGAAAAATAAGAGAACAGTATCAATGTCCATTATATGTTTAAGTCATATTCATGAATATGTATTAGTGCTTTTGAATATTCATGATTAGACTGAAAGGATTGGTATATTTGAATTCAGTTTTTAATTGTTTTAACTGTCTTATTGGATAATTAGGTATCAACTAAAGTATGTAAACACTTGAGAATTATTGGGAAATTGTCTGATAAAGTCCTGGTTGAGAGGGACAAAAACGCGTTTTGGTGTTTGTCTATGTTAAGTGCGTTTATGGACTGTTGGATTGCAATAAACTAAGTGTATAAAAACAGAAAAACCAAGGGATAACGTATCCAGCAAGCATGCAATACAACTGCAATTCACTCGCTAACAAGGTGCGATGTTAGGTTAATTTAAAGCAACAATGGTTCAGAATTGTAGCGTTAGAACTTTTATTATAAACAAGCACTTTCGGAGAGAATCGTATCTCTCTTCCTCAGACAAAAATGAAAATGAAACATCCATTTGTTACAGCTTCCCCATTAAATAGGGTGCCAATCAATCAATTAGCAAGCCACCATTTTCATTAAATTTAATACCATGCTAGTCCTTTAAAATACTTAAAAACATATTTATTTAAAAACAAACTGTCAAAACCATACTTACATAAAACCCACAACTCTCTCGTTTACCTGTTATCAATGCATATGTTTAGACTACCCAATAAACATTTAAAAATATAACTATAAACAACTCATAAAAACAAAATTATATAACAAACTATATGTGTTATTGTTGTAACGATACTTCCCAATCGGTTATCGTTTGGTTAACAAAACCGTGCTTAAAGCGCTTCTGCCTTGTTTCACATGCAGCGCTTTTGTCCGTGATAAACTACCCACTGTTAAATGCTACTAAATATTTTAATGCATAAATGAATAAATCTGTGTTACTGTGTATGTGCATATAGCTGTGATATGTTTAAATACATGTAAATTATATTTTATTTTATTTAAACAATCAAATCAAATTAAAATTAAGTGTTTATTATTGACCATTACTAAGGTCCAATGCAAGCAGCCTTGAAGACAAGTTTATAATCGTTTTTCAAAACTGTAATGATATTAAAAATCAAAAACTTGTCAAAAATGATTCTGAAAATCACGAACACGTTAATCACTGTGAACGTATTCTCCTTACTGTCACAAACCTACTAGGAGCTATAGTGTGAGTACAAGAAAGTATATTTGAAGATGTAAAACTAAATAACATTGTGTTACGTTACACTATTGTTCCTTGAAATAGGCCACTCTAAAAATAATTATACACTTTATACATAACCTAAGATCTACAGGGTAATGCCTTATCTCCTAAGGGTTAAGAGTTTTAATATACAGGTAAGCGAGATCGCTTCATTTAGACCTGGATATGTATGAGCAGCCGTCCTCAGTTGCCATAGCAATTCTTCTTTTTCTAACAATATTTGCCATGGGCCTGAGTTGGGTTGTACCCCAATTTGCTTCAAAACAGCAAAATTGAAAATATGATCCTTGTTCTGGATAATGTGGCAAGCTAGTGCATTATTGATGTCGTTTTTAGAAATTGCATATAGATGTTCATATACCCTTTTATGCAATGCCCTCTCAGTCTTTCCTATGTAGAAAGCCGGGCATTGTCTACAGCTTGCCACATAAACTACTGCTTTAGAAGAGCAACTGAAATTTCCAGTCAGCCTGTATTTCACGTTATTTATTGTCACGTGACCCCCCTCCTGTATGAATTTGCATTGATTACAAAACCCACACTTAGTCATACCTTTCACCCTATTAAAAGTGGTAGGTTTGTTCATTTCCAACAGTGCTTTTAAGTTAAATCCTTTTCTAAAAGTTATATTGGGTGTTGTACCTAGCAATTGATGCAAATATGGGTCTTCACTTATGTTTGCCCAGTTTTTCTGTAGAATTTTCCTTATAAAGTGATGGTCAATAGAAAATGTACACAAAAACCTAACTCCCATGTCGGATTCATTATTTCTTCTGTCATTCTTAACCAACGTATCTTGATTGGCTATCCCAGTCAAACCGTGTCCATTTAAAATAGGCCTAAAATGCCCAGATTCTCTTTTGAACCTTACCTCAGATGTAATCTCCAAAATGAGTGAATCAGGGTATCCCCTGTTAGAAAACATGCTGGTCAAATTGCTACACTCATTATGGAAGTCCTCATCTCTGGTGATCATACGTGCCGCCCTCACCATCTGCCCTTTAACTACCGCTCTTTTTTGATGGAGAGGGTGGCAACTACCAAAGTGGAGAAAACCATTGGAGTAGGTGGGCTTTCTGTAAATGTTACTGATAAACCTGGAAGCATTAATATCTTTATTTAGCTTTATATCTAAAAAGCTAATTTCAGTGTCATTTACCTCAAATGTAAAATCTAAAAAATTAGTCATAGATTTAATATTGTCTATAAATGGAATCACCATCTCCGGGGGGCCCTTCCATAAAATGAACATGTCGTCCTGGTACCTAGTGTACCAAGCGACATGCTCCTTAAATAACAGGTTGCTAAACAGCAGTGTGTTTTCCCATTGTGCCATTACGCAATTGGCAAAGGAACCCCCACAAGGTGAGCCCATGGCTACACCGGAAGCTTGCCTGTAAACCAAATTGTCAAAACTGAAAAAATTGTATTTTAACACTAATTCCAATAAGGTCTCAATTGTGTAGATAGTGTTTTGCTCAACATTTCTTGACTCAAGGAACTCCCTGACCCAATCCAAACCCAACTGCTGTGGAATGACAGTGTATAGATCTTTCAGGTCCACAGTCAGAAAAATTAGGTTTGGGTCAAAGGGTATCCTATTGATGTTCTCTAGAAAGCCCCATGAGTCCTTACAATTGATTGGCTATCCCAGTCAAACCGTGTCCATTTAAAATAGGCCTAAAATGCCCAGATTCTCTTTTGAACCTTACCTCAGATGTAATCTCCAAAATGAGTGAATCAGGGTATCCCCTGTTAGAAAACATGCTGGTCAAATTGCTACACTCATTATGGAAGTCCTCATCTCTGGTGATCATACGTGCCGCCCTCACCATCTGCCC